>NW_010203634.1:105269-123335 GCF_000695765.1 Mesitornis unicolor
AATAAGAAATCAAGTTGAATCTTTTCAGCTGAAGAGAAGGGTGACTAATTGCCTGACATCTTCAAATAGCTTTTGCACTGAATTAATTCTTGCACTTAGATACCATGTTTTATTAATGTTGAGATCCAATCTACCATAAAGGCAGTGCATAATAAGAGTGAAAACATTTACTATTGATTGCAATAGCAGCTCCTAACGGCTCTGTGGTACTTCTCAGATACCAGCTAAAGTAACCTACTAAACTGTGCAGAGTTCCAAGCAGTGAGCAGCTCTATGCATATTGTAGCATCCACCTTAGTCATCTCAGCTCCTCTCCTTCGGAGAACAGATGGCAATGAAAACTGATTTCAAGTAGTTATGTATAATCCCTGCTAAGTGGTTGTCAGAATTCACTGCAGTTGCTATGTACTGTAGACACACCAAATGGTAACTTTCGAAAGAGTTTTATAAATGCCATTTCAGAATGGTTTCACCTCTGGAGCAGTTTGAAATGAAGAACACTCCAGCATGGTCAGGTAAGTTGCTACAATATAAGAAGGGAAGAGAGCCACTCACTGATCTTTAAGGTTTCATAATTTCTGGGACATAAGTGGGAGGTGGAAAGGATTCTTTATGTATGATAAAATAACCTGCCTTTAACATAGGGGTCACTGGGTGAGAAGCACTTATCCCTGTTTCCAGCTGGTTTGAAAACTCATCTCATCGGCTTGGATTGCAAACTTATTCTGTAGTATTTTGTAGTAATACATAATGCAATATTGCTACCCCTAAACCTGCAGAATACAAGGCAGGAAAGAGAACAACCTTAAACCTAAGCAACAGAAAATTAACAACAATCATTCTCATTCTTAGCACAACCTCAATGTGCTATATAGACTCCTTTAAACACAAGAACGACATTAGCGTGCCTGTGATAACTGCCCTCCTGGATAGCACATCTCCCCACTGTTCTCTAGAGACTGGAAAATAACCATCCAGTGGCACGTGCCCCTACACCACTGCCAGTAGAAATTCAGATGAAACCCAAATGCCTTCCTTCTTCAGCCAGAGGTGAGCTCCATTCTGCTGGGACACTCTGAAGTGTCTGCAATGCCCAGGACAGGTCAGTGGATGGGGAGGGAGAGTGCCAGAAAATGTTCCAGTTTTGTGGGTAGCACTGCAAAGGTCACATCATTAATGCTCCAACCTGTTTACTATGTTTAACTGACCTGCCTTTCACCCATTGCCGGTGTGATGACATTGCTAGAACAGACTGGCTGAGAAGGAATCAGCAGCTTGCCATGCAAACATGTGCAAATAATTTTAGAGTTGAAAGAAGCTTTTATATTCATGAAATGGCTTTGTATTACAAACCCAATCTGGATAACCTGCTTAATCCTTTGTCATCTTAATTCACAAATTTATATTAGGAATTCTCAAGGGTCTGGTACACTTGCCTGAAATTTGTAATACCTTTCTAAGTGTATCAAAAATCGTACACCTGAATTTTGTCAGAAATGAAAACAAAAAGTACCAAATATTTCTTAAACTGAAGTGAATAGCTCTTTAAAATATTTTCTATGTTCTCCTATTGTAAATATTAAATGTACCTTGTTAGTCTATAATTTAGTTAAAGTGATTTGTATTACTTAGCAATTCACACATAGATTATTTTCACAAGGAATTTGAAAACAGATAATCCTCAGAACATGTTCATGAATGTCATTAAAGTATCATAATGTTCTTAAAAGGCAGCTTAGAACTGTTTTCTCTTGCAGTAGAAATATCTTGGGGATGGCAAGCAACTCTGAGAATCAGCAGAAGACATACAATAAGGTCCAGTATCTGCATTGTCTACAGCTCCAAAACCCCCCGGTCATCCCAACTGTGCACCTCTGGTGCAATAATCCTTACTTGTAACCACTCTTGCTGTTTCAGAATTGGGAATGCAGCTGCAAGATTCAACCTACCTTCAACTACAGCCACAGTGAATTCAAACCCATCTATAGTTAATTTTTCCTCACTGTGTTATGAAAAGGTTTTCAAAGGAACAATATTGATTCCTTCAATTCCCTCAGAAAAATGCACTTAGGCTTACTCAAAAGGATCTTCCTTTCTTTTGAAAGATAATCATTCTAAGGTTATACTATTTCATTGGGTTTTCTATGGGGTTTTTTTGACGTAAGGCAATGTTGTCATGCACAACTAAGGCTATCACAGCTTGCAAATGTAATTTTTTTGGTTGTTGTTCTTGCTATACTGCCGATGAAGATAATACTTCAATGGTTTTCTCAGCCAGCACCAACAGAGAGCTGGCTCATTTAAATCGTCTTTGAATTGTATCCAACTTGGCTGCAAGGTTGGATTTTTCATAGCGTAACACAGGGCAGTTAAAGACCAATTTTTACCATGGAGCTCTATTTCCTTCCAGTTCTATCTTGGATCTGTACATCAACGTATCAGTTGGATTAGTACTAAATGCATCACGTACCAGTTGCACCTTCAAACTTTCTGGGGTCCTGCTGTATTTTCGGGTGTAAAGTACCTAATGTTGCACTGCTGGCAATGACATCCACAAGGTTTATACCTTGGCAATGAGAAGAATGAGGTAAGCAGCCTATTTAGCATAAGACCCCATAAAGTCTACTTTTTAGAGTGTAAGACCCAAGAATAACCGACAGGCTGGTGTGACTTGGAGCAGAAATGTAAGAGCTAATGCAGTACAGAACAAAATGAATGGAAATGCTTAGACTGGACACCTTTAGGCAGTAATAGTCTAAAGGAATTTGATTCCTCCTTGTCAAGCAGAGTTGCTACCCAATTTCTCATCTGGCCAAACACTGGCAGAAGCTCCAATAAGATACCACAATATTTTTCAATCCTCTTTTTATCATTTCTAATGGCAAATGCCAGCAGTGTATAAACACTTGCTGTATCACACTTTCTTCTATCTGGAAATGAAAGGAGTATATCAAAGCTGGAGGTGAGGGTGGTTGCTGGGTTTTCTTTATAACAGCAGTCAATAAATTGCCAAAATTACCAACACTGCACTCCCAGGAGGTATTTGCAAAGATTCTACTTTGTTGCACGTGTTTCTACAACCACTTTGTGGCTCCAGGTCAGATAAGCAATGAAAGGCAAGTGAAATGCTTTGCTGATAATCAGCTTGCATAACCTCTTTGACTCATTTTCAAGCAGATGAAGATCTGGCCCACAATCTTTACAGTGCCTTTGGGAAGAGCCAGACTGAACTCCACATTGTCCTGATAGTCCCGTTGTTTTACCATTCTTCAGTTGCCCAAATGTCCTCTCTGTATTCATTTGCTTCCACAGATACATGAAAATTATCATCCTTATATCAAAACCTGGGCAGCCAAGTGAATTACAGACATACAGACTTGTTCTCTTCACTGCTGAATCCCTGCTTATGGCTCTCCTGGGTTTTCCAAAAGGTGCTTCCCAGCTGGAGATGTACAGGTACCTCTGCCTGCTGACTTGCTGTCCTGTTCATTATCTTTGTTTGGGCACGTGCAAAAGTACCAAGAAGACAAAACATTTTGTCTTGGGCTTGAAGCAGGTCTGGAAAAGGGCCTGTCACACCTAAATCTACAATGTTGTCACCTCATAATCCTTTATGTTTCTGCCAAACCAGATATTATTACAGATGTCGGTTCTGTATGTCCTCTCAGGGCAAGAAAACAGAATTCAAACAAGAGATAGGTATGAATTATCCATTTCTCAAATTGAGTTAGCAGACTTATCCACAGAACTAACCCTCCACTCCTTTGGGATTGGTAAAAGGGTACAGCACTAGGAAATCATCAAGAAAAGTGGAAGCAAATTGAGCCAAGTGCTTCCATGAAATGAAATGGTACTTTTGTATTCAGTTCTGCCTGCTCTACTGGGATTTGTGACCTGGTAAAAAAGTCATCTGGCAACAATCTCTTTCACTCCATTTACATGTTATTTTAAAATCATCTCCAGCTTCCTTTACTATCATCAAATATTTTGCATATTGTTTTCCCACTGTATCAGGAGACACAACTTTGCAAATTGGTGCAATATATGAAATCTGAACTATAGGGAATAACTACTTCATGATGCTAAATGCTATGACTTTAATTGAACTTTCTAGGAGGCAGATTATTCCACTTTTCAAAATTGCTTTCCCAAGATACTTTTCATCTAAAAATATTCCAGATATTATACTCACTTTCCTTGTCAGACTTTTAAATTCATCATTTAGCTTCACAGCAAAAATCATCCTAATGGGTACAACCCTGTCTTCCACGTACTTTTGATACATTCTCTTGAAGTTAATGAGTGAACTTCTTGCACCTTGCTGCTCTTGAGGGTGATAGGAAGCCCAGTTGTCAGCTCTCACTCACTTCAGTCTCTTTTTACATGACAACGTAGTCTGCAAATCTCACTACTAGCAGCTACCAAGGAGACCTGGCTTTTCTTTCGGTGAGGTAAGATCCATTAATGCATTTTCAGAATGGATAAGCTCATATTCATGCAGTCAAAGTCTGCATGCACCAAATAATAATACTCCGTAGTGTTGTTATTAGAGCAAGACAGAAATTTTGGTCTATGGAGATGTCACTGAATTTGCACCTTTCACTGGACCCACCACAATTTTAACTTTCTCAGCCCCAGGGTGAAATTTTTAGCCAAAACAGATAGAGTCATGATGCCAGCGTGACTAAAAGCTCAAGTAAGGACATAAGTCTAATACTTATGTATTAAAGGAGATGAAGGTTTTAGCTTTATTTATGTGATATAAATCAGAGGGACTGTGACATCTCATCTCATCCCACTCCCCAGGTCTGTTCAGTAACTCCACTGTTATTCTGGGATTTGTCTCTCATGTTGCAGAAGTAGCCTAAATATGAAAAAAAACCCAAACCAACATATGCTGTCCACTTTCAATTGTGATGACAACTTTAAGTTCTTATGACAAAGGCAAATATCTTGAGAATGGTGAGTGGCTTGTAATACCCTCTTATTCTATGCATAGCTAACAAAATTTCCTCTTGTATTAAGGAGGTGCACAAGAACTGATACAGACAGTTCACCCTGGTATTTGAAAAACATCTCTAATGCTATCAAGAATAGTGCTCAGTCCCTTGGCAAACAGACATATGCTATGGAAGGTAGTGACATTTAAGGAAAGGGGAATTATTTTTTTTTAACCATAATTTATGTTTCTGTACCTTAGGAGTAAAAATGTCAAAGATTTACAGACTGAAAGAGCTCAAATTCTGTAAGAGATGTACAAGATCCTTTCTGGAGAAAAAGGAGGTTGCTTAGAGAATACCTGAAACTTCTGAAGAGCTTCTCCTCTATGTAAGAATGCCAAGGGAATTTATTGATGATATTGGTGTTAAGAAGAGACATTTTTTAATACCTCAGTGTCTGGAGCCCCTGATCCAGGAATGAAGCAGACATTTTTCTGGGACAGACTTTAATACCTTCAATGAGACCTGAGAACTCTCAGTATCTCCCAAGGAAGGTCCACAGTCATGCAGAAACAGGCATCAAGCAGACTGAGACACCAAGACAGAATTGCAGTGTTGATCACGGATTACTTTGTCTTCATCATTCCATATTTTATCCCCAGACTCCTTTCCCCTCTACTTTCTTCTTCCTCTCCTTCCTCCACTACATCCTCCTATAAAGGAAGAGTGGAACTCTGACACACAACTGCTGTCCTGAATTCTCTTGATGAAGGCTGTGATGAGCTATTAGTAAGTGCCTCTAAAAAACTGCCATCTGCCATTGAAATCCTGCAGTACTCAGCTCAGGTGGCAGTTCCCCCTCCATCCCATACAGGTAATCCCTGTTGGACCAGAAGAGCTGGCACTCTGCTATCCTAGAACTGCTTGACTTGACCTTGGCAGCAGATTTGGCTCTTAGAGCATCCTCTCTGCTCAGCAGTTGAGGCAATCACTCCATGTTCCTTCTAACTCCTGGCTCATGAAAAGCAATGTGAAATTCAGCTATGGCAACAGCCAGGAGAGAAAACAGCAAGTCACAGATGAAGTATTGTTCCATTATCCATACATTTCAACAGGAAAGATATTTTTATTTCCTTTTATTTTTTCAATATCACTGTGCCAGGTGACAGCTCTTCTCAAGAAGAAACTGATTAGCAGATTTTAAAAGAAATATGCATGAGAACAATTTTTATCTCCAAGCCTCTAATATACTAAAGCCAATCTGTCACTATATTATTTTTATATAAATTCAAGTCATCAAGATATCAGTCATGTAATGTAATACAGGTGCTGTAATGCAGATATGTATAAAATAATCACTTAATTACAAGGCTATAGCTCTAGCAGTATTTTGCTACATTACAAAATGACACAGCATGTAAATGAGAAAAGCAGCTCAATATATAGATTACTTATTTTGTGCTGCCTGCCTTTGCAGCAAACCATAATATCTTCCTATTCAAGTAGCACAGCACTAATTCAAAATGCAAGACACTTGCCTTTCCCGGAGTACAAAAAGTGGGCTGTTTAAATCTGACAAGATTTTTGCCCTTCTTTTCTCCTGCCACCCTCCAGCCTCCACACGTAATCATATAACATAGTTTAGGCACATTTTAACAAAGCAGCCTTCTCATTTCTTTTTTTTCCCTGAGTGTGAATTTATGAAGGGACTAAGATCTACCACAGACCAGAAGCTGAACTATCCCGCTGCCTTGGCCTACTGAGTGGACACTGAGCTGGGGGAATCTTCTGAATTCCCCAAGACCCACACGCTAGCTGACAAACCAGACCCTGCATTGGGAGCCAGGGCAGGCAAGCCACAACAGTGGCTCCAAGAAACAGCTGTCAACAAAATTTTGGGTAAGGGGTTTGGGTTTTATGGTCTCTCTTGTGTGTGTGTGACTGGGCAGCCAGCCCAGGGGTTGCCTTGTCAGTCAATGGTGCAGGAAGGGGACGCCCTTATCTGCGACTGCAAAACACCAACATGTCCCTGCATGCAACACATGTGCTTGACAATAGATAATCCTTATTTGCATATTCATGGGTGTCACTTGTCATACTCATATGGCCTTTAAAGGTAACTTGTGGTCACTGAAGAGTGGGGTGGATCTGGGAGAAGGCTGTGACAGCTCCTTGAGCCCCCTTCTCCCCTGCCATGCCCATCCTCACCACTTGTCCAGCTTTGTTGCTTCTCAAGGTCTTTTGCTTTGATATCTTATCTCCACCTTCCTCCACGGGCAACATCCTGCCTCTGTTTAGTGTCTTCTCATGTAACTGTTTGAGACATTTTAAACTCACACTGTCCAGACCTTTACACTTGCTACTTATGTACATGCTTTATCAGCATCACCTCTGGGAGATTTCCTGCTTCTAAGCTATTGTGCAAATAGCCTCTGTTTCATAGTAGTAGAAATCTCCTTTGTAAACATCAGCACTTTATGTTTGGATTTATTTCAGATCCTGAAAATAATAATCATGTTTTTCATCTTTAAAGACACCTACCCATTACAGACACTCACTTTACAAGGGAGATTACTACCATTGCCCCCTTCCTCAGGTGGGAAAACTGAGGCACAGTGGTGTTATCACAGTCACCCAGGTGCAAGCAGGACCCCTGTTTTCTTAATGGTGGTCTTGTGCTCCAGCAAGTAACCACACTGTATTGAGTTTAGCTCCCTCAATACAAGCAGCAACTCCTAAACAGCAGTCACCTGTTAGGTATTGTTAATTTGTCCTGTCAAGAACTGTTATTAATTGATTGCACATCTTCTCCTCATGTTCTTATACACATCAAATGGTAACTTACTCCACAAAAAATCCTCCTGATCACACAGTGCAGTGGAAAGCAGAGGAAGGTAATCAGAAAAGGGCCTCTATACTTGAGCCTTTGACCACAATAAATAAATCTCCCTGCCTCATTGGTGTTTACCCTCTTGAAGTCCAACTATTTCCTCTGGGAATGAATGTTAACAGGCCATGGCCAATACCTACTTATAGCTTTTCCTTCATTTTCCAATATATACCATAAAAATAGTGGTCCTCTTTACCACTCATGGTGTAATTTTCTTTCCTTCCATTTGCTGTTTTGTAACTTCAACCTACTGTAAATCACATTAAAAGGGCTTGCTTTCTAATAGTTTTTTTATTGACTAATATATTTTATTTGTCACCTGTTACCTTGGTGCAGATTTCTTCTTTCAGTAATTTACTGTATGTGGTATAGTCCCCTAAGCATTAGTCAAAAAGAACCAACACAGTTAAACAGTAGATTTACTTTACAATCCTTGGGCTTGGTGTTAAAAAAAGGAATGTGTTCCTGTTGTGAAAATCTATCAGTGTCCCCTGTTTTGCAGAGAGGACTTGCCACCCTGCTTACTTACCATGGAAGCAGCTGACGTGATGTATTATCTTACACAGGTCACTTGGGCATGCTGTGCCCATTTATCTATTTAAAATATGAAATAACTCGTATCTAATACAGAAGTATTAGTGAGACTTAATGAGCTGCTAGTATGTTTATTACAGAGATTTCTACAAGCCAAATGGCGTAATATTGCTTTATATATGAAAAATGATTAAAACTTCTTATGAAGTATCAATTTGTAAGTAAAAAGGATTCCAGCTATGAAAGCACATTTGCTATTACACCCTGGAGGACATGCTATAATGCTTGTATTTCTTCAGAATACTTCTTTAATTTTCGTACAATGTTTGTTTATCACTGCAGTTTAGCAGCAATAAGGATTTAAGTGCTCCAGTCCCCTACGAGATTTGGTTGGTTTTCAGATGTTCTGTCTGTTGAGCAGCATTTGCTCACTATGTGAGTCAAGGGAAGTGTCAGCTATGTTAACGTCTTTGATTTTTTGAGTGCCGGTGTCTTTTGTACGTTAGCCTATGATGAATATGTGCCAGACAGATGTGTCAAAACTGTCTCCCTCCTACTCTTTAGGAGAGTATTCCACTATGCCCTGAAACATCTAAAGACTACCAAAGAGTCCCATAAATAGCTGGCTCTCAGTGCTGTAAAATGAGGGTTCTGAAAAGAATGAAAAAAAGACCACAAACAAAGCAAAAAAGTCAACTGATAAGGGAAAGTCTGTGACTAAAGGAGAGAGAAGTTTTCTAACTTTGTGGTGTGCTATACTCTGCTATGCATCTCAGCACGCTATGGGCAATGTAAATGGCAGCCTGCCCGTGGGGCACACGGATCAGTAGGAGGCACACGTACAGCTGGACACATCTGGCAGGCAGCGTGCTCGAGCTTGTCCTTGCTAGCTAACCACATTTCTGGAGCCAATCTCAGAATTATTTCACTAACAGAAAGGAGCACTAATCTCCCTTCTCTCTCTTTGCCTTCTTCACCTTAAGACTTCACCGTGGGAGTGTGGTACGATGGGAAATAGATAATTCACACTCATCACAGCTGCCCAGGAGCCTTGGGGTCCTAGGAGGGGCAGAATAAGTCACGAAGCAGTTGCCCAGACTGTACAATGAGCACAGAATAGTTGATGAACACGGCTTCATTTTCTGCAGCTTTTTAAAGGTCATATGGCATACATTATGAAAATATGATGGTAAAAACATCAGAAATGCTCTGACACTCCTTTGACCTGCAACCCATCATGGACAGCAAGCCTTTAACACAGAAAAGTGTGCCATATTGGGAACAGGGTAGTCATATAAGCGATGTGATCCGCAAGTCACACTTTACCTAGAAATACTGACATCGTGTCTTGTTGCTGAAGGAAAAGTGCCAGCGTAGCCTAAGATGGGTTTTTAAGCACATTTAGTTATGCCAATACCAAAGGTCAGGTCCTTCAGCTTTGCTCATATCAATTTAGAATTGCTCTAAAAGAAACCAGGTCAAAATCACTGTGATTTCAGGGGTTAGACAGAGCCCAAGCGTTTTAGCTCATCTCTTTCAAAGCACGAGCACAAATAGTACTGAAGTATGGGAAGTTGCAGGGGGCAGCGAGCAAATGTTTATCTGTGGAGAAGAAGAGGGAAGACAAAAGCAATGAATGCATTTTGAGAGCTCCTCTGTCAACACTTCCAATTTTATCAAGTTTTTTCCCTAACACGACAAGTAAACAAAATTCGGTGACCTCCTGAGTAAATGAATTTCATCAACTGACCATAAAGTCAATGAATTCCTGCTTCTTTATGCTTGTTATACATTAACAACTTCTTATAACATCAATCCATTCTATTACAAGAGAAGCAAGTTTATAAAAAGGGTGGAAAGACAATTTTATTTCAAATTAACTCCTCCATCATGTAAAAGAAAGTTTCCTATGTCTGTGAATGCTTTCTTAAGTCTCTCTGTATCTCTCTATCCCAAAGAGATAGCCTTAATGTTCTTGATGAGCAATGAGAACTATATATCTCTGAAATAAGGGAAACAGTATATGAACTGACAAATGTATATATGTTTTTATATATATGAGGTGTAGGAAACTTCCTTTCCCTTACTCTGCTCCAGCTGACAGTGCTATACTTTTCTGTCTCTAAGAGGAAACTGCTTAAAATCAACTAAATGATAGTAACATTCCCCGTGACTTTGAATTGTGTAGGTTTCAGTGACACATTGACTGATGGGCTATATAATAACAAGCTGCTTAGCAAGCAGAATAATTACCACCACCAGACACTCATGCAGAAGACATTAATGCCAATATTTACATTTTGGTAATTCAGTGGCAGGGGAAACAGCACTCGATGACTTCACAAAGCTTCTAAGTTTTGGGTAGGAATGAGCAAGGTTTGAAAATAGAGATGATTAGTCCAGATATTTCTCCAAAGCTACCTAACTAATTCTGCTTCTGAATCTATAAAATCAGATCAGACGTCTTATGAGACACATTATGAATACAAGGGAAATGGAAAACTTTGTGGCTAAGACAAAAAAGCTGCTTCCTCCAGCATACTCTGCTTTTTATTAATTGCCCTGACCATGATTTCTGAAGTCAAGACTGACAAGTAGAAATAAAGGGCAAAAAAGGAGCTCATCAAAAAAGAGACTTTTATTACATCCATGCAGGAATGTTATTAAAGTGAAAGAAACCTGAGGGAACAAGAGCTTTGAGCTATGATATTCTGTTCTCTGTAGCTGATGAAAAGAGACTATGAAAGGTCAAATATTTCTAATTCTCCTCCCTAAAGTTAGTCCTTCCCATTGTCAACGTTACTCTGTAGTCTACTTAGCAAAGGGAAGACTGCGTAACTTCACGGCTAGAGCAAGCGAGAATGAATTAAAAGGAGGAATGGAGGCATTTCCCTGAAATGACAAGTCTGAAAGCCAAACCTCATGTCCAGAGCAGACTTCTCCTGACAAAGCAAATGCTATGGAAATCCTGAATGTGAGGGCGAGTTCAGTTTCATGATTTCTACATCCAAACCTTCACTGGGGAGTGGGTGACTGCTCCAAGCTACCCATTCCTCTTGCAAAGCTACTGCTTACTATGTTACCCAGACTGGCTTCCCTCCCTTCCTTTGTACCCACATTCCCATACTTCATACAACACTCAGAAAGACGTAGAAAAAGGTACAGGGTGCCTGACTAAGAAATAAGTGTGGGGTTTCCACTCAGTAAGAAACCATGGGGACTTATCACCTTCCCTTCAGCAAGCTACAAACTTCACCCAAAGCAGCTCTGCACAGATGGGAATGACAAGGCATTTTAGGTGTAAATTCTAGGATTTTGGGATGACCTAAAGCAGCTATGTACAAAGGGCTAAAAATAAGTATTTAGGGAAGGGAGAAATGTACTTTAATGTTTTTAATGAGCTGTATGTCTCCTGAAGATAAAATTGGTTTCAGAGCTTAACATTTCAATGTCACGGGCACGCTGCTGAATTTCCTTTTTATGGAACACGAAATTGCAGCTAGGCAGTTGGAGAAGAAAACACAATCTTGCTTCCTTTCCATATTCATGATAATATTTGTCATAATAATTTAGTTTTGTTTCAGTAACAGGAATGTTGGTGTTTTTCCATTTCCCCAGTGCATTTCCATTTTCACACTTCCCCATCTAACATCAAATATATTGAAAATGGTGCCAAAATATTCAACAACATTGAAAGAGTAGAGTAGAAATAAAATTATAGTCACATATTTCATTTCACTGCTTTTTCTAAATTCATCAATATTTAATTTTGTAATTCTTATCTAGAAAGCTAGCAATATACCCCAATGAACTTCCACTCCCAGATAACAAAGGTTGAACTTGAAAATTTGGTTGAGCAAATAGACTATCCTGAAAATGATACCGTGTATATTACAAGCAGCAAACTTCCCCACAAGAACAAAAGAAAGAAAACCAATTTGGTTTTGTCACA
The DNA here is from genome assembly GCF_000695765.1 of Mesitornis unicolor. Classification (NCBI taxonomy): domain Eukaryota; kingdom Metazoa; phylum Chordata; class Aves; order Mesitornithiformes; family Mesitornithidae; genus Mesitornis; species Mesitornis unicolor. The sequence continues at coordinate 117,586 of NW_010203634.1, forward strand.
TGATGCTACCATTGAAATGTCTCCAGAGTGAAAGATTTAACAAATCATTTCAGGTCACCTTGCCATTGAAAACACAGGGAGGCTGTAACTTAGGGTTCAGGTAGAGATGTGGCAAAACCACACTCGTAATCGTGATTACAGTTCTTTTTTCCCCTTTTCCTGCTCCAAAACTCACATTCTCCTCTCTGCTGCTATATAGCAAAGACCATAGTGACACTCGCTGGTGCAGCAAGGAGTCTGAAACAAAATACAAAAGGAAGCAGAGCCAACTGCAGTTGTTTTCTTATTCATATCTCCCCATGGGAATAAATGCTCTGAGGATTCTGTTTCCTGCTTGGCAGCTCAAGAGATGTACAACATGTAGAGGTAATCATTATTCTCCTGATCTAACCGGGTAAGCACTGAAATGGCAACCTTGGTTATCACAGGAGCAATGTGCCACTTTGCTAAACCTAGTTGAATCAATCTTCTCTTTTTTCCCCTGTTTTATAAAGATGTCTGAAGAATAAAAGTACTGTAAGATATACCCTCTCCTTTTGGCCTCCACCTCTCTTACCTGCCTCTTTAAAGGCCCCTGTACTCCTTAAATACCCCTCCATTGTAGTAACTTCTCCTTTCAGTGAAAGAGATTGGAAAAGTTTCTCTTCTCCTGTGGCTGGCATGCGTGGGGCACCTCAATACGGCACACAGCTCTGCTTTCAGAAGAGCAGAGCATTGCACTGCTTCTGCAAGGAGAGCCAGACCTTCAAGATGTGCATCCAGTCATGGGAGCTTCAACAAATGCTTCATACTCCTTGTCTCACCACGTTCTCCACTGCAAAGGGAATCGGGAGACATAAATCTGATTTTATTTGAGGGAGGGATGAGTGGTTATACAGCTGGATTGCAAGCCTGAACTGCTTAGAGATACTACAGGGGGTTAAAACCCCTTACAACCTCTTCTCTCCAATCCACTTCCAAAACAGGGATTACCATAAGGGTGTTGTAGCGAATGTTCACTTAGCTGAGAAGAGTCATGGGACCCTCAGGACTCTGACTGGATACTTGAAAAACTGGACGTGATTTCTCTTACAGGCTGTAACAATAGCAACAACGACAACAAAAATCCCAAACGAAGAGCAAAGGAGCATTTTTTCCATGTGTTGATTACAATGACAGACAATTCTTCTTCACAGGCAATTGCACATGCTGGATGGTCATTTCATTTCATGTTTGTCCTGACTGAGGCAACATGGTTGTCTTCACCTGAGGCTGAATTCACTGCTGTTGTTAATATTTAGGTCTAAAATGCTAAAAAAACGAAAGTACAGCAAGTAGGTAAGCTTGGATTTATACCTTGATCCCATCATAAAACATCATAAGAGAGCATTCCAGGTGTAGTCTTCAGTTGCTCAGCATTTTTCAATGGAGAAAGTCTTTCATTTGCTGTCCACATGTTTTGTTATGACCTTTCCACACCTTTTGCCTGTTCTAAGAAGCCGGGAGTACCATTCCCAACCATATGTTTATTCAGAGAGGAAATAAAGGGCTGCACCTCCTCCTCTACAATGCATCTCAAGTGGATGAGCTTTTCTCTTTGCTCCTTGCCCTTTTCTGTCATTCCTCTCCTGTTGTTCACAAATGACATTTTCCTTTGGTGCCTCCATTTCATCATTTACCTTGTTCATTTAGATTAAAAAGTATTTCAAAATAGGGGCTTTCTCTTAGACATACTAAGTTATGTACAATAGTATTTCAGAATTCTGGGAATTATTTTGTAGAGGTATTTTAAGCCCATAGCTCCTGTCAGCTGTAGAGCTTGCAACTCAGTAAGCCATGTTGTGTGATTAACTTGTTTGGTTTTGTTTAGGGTTTTTTTATTTCTCTGTGTAAACAGATATACTGCAAAAACCCATTGCCCTCTCTACTAAAAAATGTCCTGGTAAGGCATTAATCAGTTAAAAAATATTCAAGTACACCTGGAAACAAAGACAAAGATTGTTTAAAAATGTGAGGAAATATATAAATCCGGTTTGCATCAAAAGTTTCAAAATTAAAAGTATGTGACTTGATGATTCTTTTAGCTGAGGCAATTTGACAAACTCAGCGTGAATTCATAAATCATGTCAATCAAATGAAACATGAATTTACACTAAAAAAGTTATGTCCTGAGAATATTGGCCAATTCTAGCTGGATTATGGCTCAGTCCTAGTTTCTGAATGGGTAACCAGCTAACATTTTGATCTTTAATCACTCAGTGCTTACCTTAGCACAAACAACTGATAAGGGCTGAGCACAGGGTGGAACAATCTCACCGGTCTTTGCGTTGTCTTCCTCCAGCTACCGCACTGCTCAATATCCATCCCTGGAGTAATTAAGAATCTGCTGCACATGAGCTCATCTATATGAGCTCATCCCTCTCCTTTGAAGCTTCTATGTACATTAAATAAGATCCTTTTGGAGAGAGGATGGATAGTTTCCTTGGCAGCAAAACATGCACTTTTGAAGCTTATTGAAGTCAGCATGTGTATGACAAAGAATAGCAAATTCCAGCCACTGTTGAACGGTTTGCACTGACTGGGAAGGCTGTCAGGTATGATCTCTCTGCCAGCTCTGTGGTCACTCAACTCGGAGTTCATTGTGCTCCAAAGAAGTCCAGTACGTTCAACAATTTTCAACTAGAACAAATGGGAGAATGAAATGGACCCAGGCCATTGCAGCTGCAGCGCAAATGTTCCCAAACCAAGCCAAGAGTCCCTGTCATAAGCAGTGTTCCTGTCATGAGCAGTGTTCCTATTTGTACCAGCAAAAGATTTTAAAGTATGAGAAGACACCATATCTACAGATCAGATACTGCAAACAAATTAGTAATTTGGAAGTAGGCTGCAATCAGAAGTGTTGCAAAAAAAGGAGAATCCCTAGTGGTATTCTTTGAAAGTCATTGTGAGGAAAAAAAGTGCAATGGTTGATCTTCTATCAATGAACTAGCAACAGAGAAGATAGTTATAGGGGATAATAAGGGTCAAAAGTGTAATCTTCAAGGCTACTAGAACTAGGAGAGTGAAAAAAACTTCCTCCCAAGCAGTAAGAGGCTCTGGTATTATCCATTTTTTAAGTCACCTGGCCTGCAAGTGAATATACTATTAAAAATCCCCAACTTTGTGACATGAAAATATTTCAGCTGGGAAAGCTCAAATTTGCCTAAGAGTAGGAGCGAGTGTTAGTCCTAAAGTCCTCTGCAAGAGAAACATAGGATGGGAGATGTAAATAGCAGCACACAGTGAAAGAGTGAGAGAAAATGATACTTTATTAAAAAAACGGGCTGCAGATATTGTCATTTTTCTTCTGGGAAAAGCCTAAAAAAAGAAAGTCTGAGCTTCTTAAAGGTTTTTAGGAGGTACTTTGAAAATGCAATCAGAGTCTCAATAGAATTTCTCAAGTTGCTGTCACTTTATTCAGAATAAGAAGAAATATGGCTTAGCAAAACCATCAGCATAATAACCTTCCATTAAACCACTCCAGTGATCTGATCTCACTATTTTGAACAAGAGTCTAAGGAGAATTCCCATTTGCTGTGGTCCAGGAAAGCTGATCCTGACTACTTTTTAAGCAATCAAGCCTGGTTAGAGACAAAGGAATGATATTGTGAAGTCTCAATGCACAGGTGCCCTCGCATGCAGCACTCGAGCCAGACAACCACATACTTGCTGCTTCTGCAGGTCTCAAGCATCAGTCACGTTCTAGACCCTGCATGTTCATTTCACCCAAGCATTTCCCAGGAAAGTGATCAAAACCCATTTAAATATAATAATAAACCCAGCAATGTTAGTGTTCTGACGCTTAGTTGAACATGTCCAGTATCCTGAACACAGCCCTGACATTTAGAAAGTCAGACCTACTCGTGTCTTTCCAGCTTTTCATAGAATCACAGAATCACAGAATGTGTTGGGTTGGAAGGGACCTTTAAAGCTGATCCAGTCCAAGCCCTGCAGTGAGCAGGGGCAATGTTACCAGATCAGGTTGCTCAGAGACAAATCAAGCCCAACCTTGAATATCTCCAGGGATGGAGCCTCCACCACCTCTCTGGGCAACCTGTGCCAGTGATCTACCACCCTCTGTTCAGTGAGGACTAGAACTTTCTGGAGTAACTTGCGCACTGCAGACGACTCAGTTTCGAAAGTTAAATTTAAAAGACACTGGAGCCATTTGAAAATGTTATCAAGTATTCCCTGTTCACAGCACTGAGTTCAAACTAATCTTTCTGAAAGCATATTTCAAGATCTTCATGGCCAGGACCCACACATAATCAAACTGGCTGTATGGGGGCACACTGCTCTGTTGTGCCAGATGTCTTGCAGGTGGTGTAGCCACCGTCAGGCACCAAATCATTAGCAAGCTAAGTCAGTTAGCAAGCTAAGCCTCCATCCCACTTCCCATAATGCTTGCCCTCAATTTCATGGCCCTGCCTATTGAAAGTGATTGCCTTACTGAACCCAGCGGCTCCACAAGAATGACACAACAGTTCCCACATACTCTGTTTAGCAGAAAGGAACAGCTTCTTCTTACAGAGACCATAGCTCTTTTACATATGCAGTTTCAGGTAAGAGCTAATCAATATGGAGCCTGGACCACATCCCAGTTCCACGTATCCTCCAAGCTAGAACTCTCCTGACTGGGTACACTGGGAGCCCAGCTTACTCCACTTTAGATTACTACTTAGTGTTACGTAGGCTACTGCTCCATACTCCAGCTTGTGTCTGTGCTGTTCGTATTCTCCTCCTGAGGTATTCCATAATCTCTGGAGAGATGCTAGTGCAGCACATACAGCAGGGGTTTATTAATCTACAGATATTCCAACATAGACCATTCAACCCACAGTCTCCAGTTATATCTTTTTAATTTGAAATTATATTCTGTAAATATATTTCTCTCTGTCATTTCTTTCTCCTCCATGCACTAGAACATTGCACTCTCCTGAGTGTTTTGAGTTGCTTTACAGGTGCAAGGTGGTAACAGTCCCTTTGACCCTCACCTTTCAGTGATCCCTTGAGCCCTGACTTACCCATGAGCACTCCTTCATAAAACAAAAACATCTTTATTGCAGCTTTTATCTCCAGAATCAATTAAGGCCTAAAGCACTTACATCCAAGATCTTGGAGGCATGTAATTGTTCTTGGAAGCACAATTTGTATTTTTTAGAGGATCATGTGGGCTTGTGGGGACAAGTGTTAGAGGCAAGTGGCCTACATGCACTATTCTTTGTAAGTCTCTCACAGTTGGCACCAGAACCAGATGCTTAAAGACAGTATCAGCTGCTACTCTCAGCCTGAAAACATGGCCATCGCACTACCCTGCAGTTGCTGTAGCATGATCTGCTTGTTCCCCTACATTATGCTGTGGGGCTGTTAGCTGTGGCATTCTGATAGAGCAGTAGGACTTGTAACAGGAGATGAAAAGTGTTTCTCTCAAATACAGGGGCAGATCCTTCACCTTTAGAATTAAATGCTTAAGAAATAAGGAAAAGAAAGCAGGCTTATAACTCACCAGAAGGAAACTGCCTCTCCCTTGCTCCTCCTCTCTCTGCAGGAGATGAGATCTCTCACCATTGCCCTTTTCGAGGGGAACGAGAGATTCAGGAAGGCACCTGATGCCTGAAAAATAAACAAACTTATGAGAGCAAGAAATTACAGGAAAAGCAGAATGCCTATGTCAAGGCAGCAGGCCTTTTCTTTCTGTATAGGACATACAGGATATAGGGAATCTCTTTCCC
>NW_010203634.1:123366-128860 GCF_000695765.1 Mesitornis unicolor
TGTCTTTAATTCCATCCATGATCCCACCAGAAACACTGACGGCCAAAGCCTTAGGTTGGATACAGTCTGTAGTACCTGTAGACCTCTAGCAAAACGGGAAAAGGGACTTTTCCTTGCAAAATAGTTATGAGGAAGACAAATCCTGATCTTGGGATTACATGTTAGGGAATTAAGAACAAATTACATCTCAAAATAATGACATTGAGGTTGCAGAGAGCAGGAATAGAGGTGAATTTGATGTTGAGAGTTTAAATAATTTGCTTGAGGGCACATTGCAATTCTGTGTCAGCCCTGAGATTAGAAGCCAGGAGCTATTAAATTTTCTCTCTTGTTCTCAGACTCCTAGACCAGGGGATAAAGCTCCCTGCAGGGAGGAATATTAAAAAAAATAAAGACGACGACTTATTCACTCAGTACAGGCCCTAGAGTAAGACTTTGACACGTGTAGGATCACCAATGCTTCTCCATCCCTCATGTGTCCTCCCTGACCTCCTCTGACTGACAGAAGTACTGACAACTTCTCAAGAGCCATCTGATCAAAACTGAGGATTACAGCTTCTGGGGGTTGGGGAAGGGGAATTAAGTGTGGCTCTACAATCCTAGCTGTGAGAAATAACTTCACCCCCTGCACCTAAGACACTGCAGTGAGCTGTCCCTGTTAGCAGCTGGTGTTAGAGCTGCTGACAGCTTGACAAAGGCAATAGCAATAGAAGGTTCTTCTTTCCAGTCATTAGATGAAACGTAGAATATAGGCCATCAAATCACAAAGTGCTCCAACCTCCCACATAACAGGAATGGGAGGCGGAAGGCTGTGACGCATTTCAGTCTAGTCCTTTATTATTACATTTAGCTGTCAACACTTCACAGCAAATACTTCTAAGATTTTCCCTAGCCTTTGACTGCAACATGATTTGCTATTATAATGCTCTCCTTCATGAAAAGAACATGCTAGCATATGATTTCCTCCTTCATTTTCAAAAGGGTTTCCATGAATTCCAAGGACACCAGGAAAGAACTCAAAGTCACCTCGCACCGACAGGATAACCACTTGTCCTGCCTTCTCCATGCTTTCTCACTACCTCCAGTGCTCATGTGAAACTCTACTTTTAATACACTTCCCAACCACCGGGTGTCCAAAGGGAAGAACTTTGAGACAGATGCTTTGCAATGAGGAGGACATCCCAAATGCAGCCCAAGGGAAGGAAGAGACAACAGTAAATCCCACTCGAAGCTGTCTTTACCCCATGCAGCTTAGTAGCACCAAGAATACCACGAATAATCCAATTACTATCACAGGGAATAGCACCAGTTTTTGAGTAACTGGCTATGCTTATAGCCAGATTCACAAATTAAGGGACCAACTTTTCTTATCCTTATCAATCTGAAACTCAACCGTAACATGAAACCTTTCAGAATAAAGACGGTTTTTTGAGTGTATTTGAGCAGTTCTTACCCAACCACAGTGCACATTTTGCCATTTACTGGGCCCCCGATATTACAGTGCAATATAAAAGTATTAATTATTTATTCTGTTTTCTCAGCATTATATTCCCCAATTCTTGAGTGATGCAAACACAAATAGTAGATGTATGAAAGTATTAAAACGTAAACACAAATAAAATTTGCAGTTAAATCAGCTAGGGTAGATGGCAAGAGAAACCCACCCGTTTCAGGACCAAGTTGGTCAATGACTGGGAATGGGGGTAGGTCTTAGGCTAAAATACTAAATATACTTACACCTTTCAACACCTGACATTCGTTACCACAACACCTCTTACTCCAACCTCTCATTACTATGGTGATGCTCTTGGTCATATTTATGCAGAACTAAAGACAGAGGTTGCACCAGATCCTCTGTTACTGAAATGAACAGAGCTTTACCCACCGACACCCATCGTGAGGGTGGCCTGTAGTTGGTTTATTTTCAAACAACAGGCTTGGATCTATCCTGCTGTAAATGAGTTGAGCAATTCCATATCAGCAGAGTTTGGCTGGCTATTGGGAATCAGACTGGATGGACTCAGAGTTTGTTTGGTATGTTAATGATCAGAGTCCTACACAAGACCCAATTTTTCCTTTCAAATGGGCCTTCTCAGACATTAGTAGGCTCAAGTGTATTCATTAAATAAGCCAAGGATCAAGTTAATATTATTATAAGCTTTTAACCAAGCAAACACAGTCCAAATAAAACTGGGATTTACGATAATATGATCACATTGACTCTCACCTGGTCATTTATTCCACCATAAAAAGGCAATAAAAACACTTACTGTGCTTGGAGAATGTCTACCTTCCTAAGAAAAAGTTGGCCTCAGTTCTTTGAATTTTTTTGTTGTTAGTTTGGGGTTTTTTTTGCTGACAAATGAGGAACAGCTGATCAACAAATGTATTGGTCTTTTTAAAGCAGAACTTAATTTTCTTTCCATACAGTAACAATTGAGAAAAGAACAGCCCAAATCTGTCAAAATAAAATTTCTTTGGAATCAAGCCATAAAAGATACAATTAAGTTGTCACTGAAAAAGAATTAATACGAGGCAGCAGCTGGGAGGAGGAATAAACACTTTTTTGACCTAAAAATACCAGTGCAATAGCACAACTGAAAGGCTATTTTTAGTCCTATTTTTAACAAGCACACCTTACTATGTTTAATAATAGCAAATTAGATCTCCAGGGCAAGATATTGAGAAAAATTGTTTACAGCATGCACTTCCAGATCTGAAAAACTTGCCTTAACAGATTTTTGGTTGTTACTAAGCTTTTGCTGGCTTTTTAAATAAATAGCTTTATGGGTTTTTGCCATTATTTGTGTTCATTATTTGTTATAGCAAGTGAGGTTTCCATGTACCCAAAAATCATTACAGCATATGCAGTTTAAATGTGAGTCTTCATGATAGGTGATTTTCTTGAATGTAACAAGCAAACACAAAAAATTGTTTCTCATGCAAGGAAAAAATGCATTTTGAAACTAATTCAGAGTTCAATTAACAATATTTAATCTTTCTTTTGTAACAAATAGCTCCCTATGACCAAGTAGATGGCAAGAATTAAATCTCCCAAGCTTTTTTAAAAAAAATCTATATCCAATTCTTAAAAATCTATATCCAATTCTAAATACATTAGAGCACTGGAGCCTTGTCCTGGCTTAACCAGAAAGAGGAAAATGCTTCATCTGCTGAGCTGTAAGAGCTTTTAACTTTTCTCTTTCGGCATTAGATGAAGCTGGATATACTTTCAAGGTTCTTAGTATATCCCTTTGCAGTAATAAAAACCAAAACTCTACACAGTGGAATTCACCCCTCTGCAAGGGTTACATGTTTATGTCCTACGTTAACTTTCAAAAGGGAGTGAAAAACATCTCTGTGCACACATGAATTCTTCTACCTACAGCCCAAGCTGACAGGAGAGAACTCAGGCGAGGGATATCACTCCAATCCAGTGGGACTTGAGAGACTAAACCCAAGCCTTTGACATTTTGTTACACTGGCAGACTTTTGGTGGGGAAGTAGGCACATGAGAGGCACACGCTGCCCTTTTACTGCACAGAACCCAGTGTCACACGGCCACTCCGCTTCTTCGACAAGGCTCAGGAGATGAGAAGAAACCATGACTGTCTACAGAAACACAGGAAGAAGACTCTTTCTGCTTGAGAGTCCAGCACAAAGCCACAAAGATGCTGGAGGGAGTGGAGCATCTCCTGCTGAGGAGCGGCTGAGGGAGCTGGGGCTCTTGAGCTTGGAGCAGAGGAGACTGAGGGGTGCCCTCATTCCTGGGGATCCATTGGGAAAGGGCAGTGTCAGGAGGAAGAAGCCAGGCTCTGCTCTGGGATGTGCAATGCCAGGACAAGGGGCAATGGTCCCAAGCTGGAGCACAGGAGGTTCAAGCTGAAGATGAGGACAAGCTTTGTCAGTGTGAGGGTTATGGAGCATGGCCCAGGCTGCCCAGAGAGGTTGTGGAGTCTCCTTGTGTGCAGACACCCAAAGCCCTGGCCGTGTTCCTGTGTGACTGCTCTGGTGATCCTGCTCTGGCAGGGGTTGCACTGGGGGAGCTTTCCAGGTCCCTTCCAACTCCTCATGTTCTGGGATTCTGGGATTCTGTGAAGAAAAGGGATAATTCAAGAGAGAAAGGTGCAGACAACAGTGTGAGCTGTGCAAGTTGTACACTGGAGGGGTTCCCATTCTGCCCAAGCTCACACACCCAGCCCTGCAGCTCTGCTCATCAGCCAGGAACAGCACTGCACAAACGTCCTTGTACAGCTTCCAGGCCAGAGCTGACACTTCCTATCTGCACCTCTTGAGCATCAAAGGGGTGATTTTGCTACCATAATCTCATCTGAATTGACTTGGAAGATGTCACATCCTATTCAGGGAAGTGCTGACTTATGGTGCTCCCAGAAAGAGCACGTTTTAAAGAAGGCTCCATGCAGTCTAAATATATGACTTCTTAAGTGTGTGTCCAAGCATTTGAATATAAATTGATTTATACTGGAAGCAGTTACAAACATTCATTCATATAAAACATCCTTGTTTATTTACTACAGATCAATAAGCAGAAGTCGACACACGAGTTAATGGAATAATTTTCTGGAAAGAGTTTTTTGACCTACCCAACTAAATAGGGTTTATCAATGACTAAAATTACCCCTTAACTTCAAGGACATATGTCAGAAAATTCCTTAGTATTCACGAAAATATATGCATGCTGGAGGCATTCTTTTCTAAGAAAGTTTGAGCATATTAGGCATCTTAGAACAAAAAAATAAAACATAAATGTACAATGGAGAAGAAATGTGAGCAGACCATAAGAAAATGAAGGGAAAGTCCAACATAATCTAACCTTTTCACATCCAGGTATCATCAGAAACATTAGTTTTCATGTGATTAGTTCAGATTTCATCTGCTAATGTTGAGCAGTGATCTTGGGTTCCAAAATCAGTCACCTTCAAAAAATACAGTTTCACTTAGGACTGTAAAAACTTCCTGTGACTCATTCCAACCACAAGCTAAACATCTTTATGAATGTCTAGAGCTAGCCATTCACAGATTGGGACACTTTAAATCACCAGTAATTTACAAAATCTTGGTCTTTGTCAAGGTTGTCTGAATGTTTGGTTCATTTACAGAAAGTGACTTGAGGCAAGGACCAAATGCTGCCCTTGGATCTCTTGACCTCTAAAGAGGGATGCAGCAGTGGGGGCAGTGACCACTTGAACACAAGGCAAGCTTTACCTTTTTGGGCTGATAGACAAATACAGTTTTTCACCTACAGATGACAAACCAGCCTATTTTTTTAAACTGAGAATAATAACTGCATGCTCGATTCTCCTTGCTCTCTATTCTGTCTGCTGGTAGAACTTGGCTGGAGTCAGGGGAGCGTCTCCTTTCATTACACTACTGCATGTTCAGCATCAGTGTCTGAATTGTGCCTCTAAGTTAGAACATTTTTTGGAAAAACAAATAAGAACAGCAAACTTCAAGTGAGATGCCACCATTCCTG
>NW_010203634.1:128891-135066 GCF_000695765.1 Mesitornis unicolor
TCTTGTCAGGCAGCTGTGTAACTGCCTGTGGCAATCAGCCTCTCTAAGGGAACCGATAACCCTCCTGCTCTTGAAGGGAACACAGCAGCCCTGCCGTTGTTTTGTCACTTGTGTATAAAAATAGACACAGCACACTCCCCCCCTCTTTCCTTTTCAATGCTTTATCACATTCCCATTAACACCATCCCCCTTACAATCCTTGATTCACTAAAATCCATGCCTCTCCTGGATTAGAAATCATGTGCAGTCCAGTCCTAATTACTGCATGCTTAATATTCACAGCAATTTGTTAGGGAGCTTGGATATTATATTAATTCTCGCCACTCTTTCTATCATATCTCTATGCAACTGGTTCCTTGAATAATGTGTTATTGTTTCTCTGTCTTTGACTGCTTCATTAAAATTTCTGTTTTGTCTGAAGAAAAGAGAAAAACAAACAAAAAAAAAGAACTTTGAGCACAAATTTCTGAGCAATCAGTTGCTATTGCCACAGGTTCTGAAACTGAAGGTTTCAAAGACAGATTGTCAGAAGATGGATAAACTGAATGAACTAGCCTAATTTTTTTTCAATATGTAGTTAAAAACTATTTAAATCTGATTGGCATCCTATGAATTCTGGGGGTTTTTGGTTGCTGCATGAGCCCCTCCACAGAAGGACTCTGCAGTCTCTCCCACACTACTGCATCTGCAAACTGCAACACTGGTGTGAAGCACTGGGTCATTTTTGAACTGATTTTTAGCTCCAGCAGCTGTCACTGTGTCAAGCTGTTATGTGGGATTAAGTTCTGTGTCCCTTCTGCTGGAGATGCAGCATCTTCTTGGAAAAGGGATCTCTGTAAAAGATGGGAAGATGCAGAGAGGAAATTGTATACTTAATAAAAGTTTTGGATGTGTCATTTTTGCTTACCAAAGAAAACTGCACAGGAAAAAAACTGGCTGCTTAATGGATTGTTCAAATGCTCATTAGCATCAAGCAGATTTATTTGAACAGATAATTATCCCCATATTGTGCTTTCATCACTGGAATTGTTTATGTTAAACTGTCAAGCAGCCGTTTTCAAGTTTTATTCCTCGATGTGTTGAAGTTCCTTTTATGGTTAGAAAAACAAAAAAGGATTTAACTTTTTTTGGTCTCAGCTTCATTTTAACCCTATTTCAAGTCTTTCATGAGACTTTTAAGTTTACAGGAACACTGAGTCATTTTCATTTCAGATGTTATGAAGAACTGAACATACAGGTTGTCCCATGAGAAACACAACGCTATTGAAGTTTCTCTGTTCTGCTTTAATCCATTTGTGCTATTAGCTGTAAGGCACACGTATGTGTGCACACAAGAGAGGAGGTGCAAGTTACAAATGGCAACTTCTCTACTTCCAGAAGCTGATCTTGAAGCCGACAGTCCCTCAACATTCACTTTGGCCGTTGCCATCAGTATGTTTAGCAAATCAGACTATTTCCAGTTACAAGTGATTAGAGCTCTATGCAAGATAGCAAATTGCTATGCCTAATCAAAACAAGCCAACCCGTGCCTTTAGGCTACTCTTAATGCAGTTATCTGTTACTAAAGGAAGCAGTCTGACAATATATGTGTCCTTTTAATTTTCTCTGGCTGTTAGTCACCTTTATATTCTACGTACTGCTCATCCACAGCAAAAGTCAGTTGTGCTAGCCAGTACAAATATGTGTTATCTTCAATGGCAAATGACTGAATGATGACAATGTTCAACATTTGATGTTTAACTATGTAAGTTTTTTAAAAAATGGAACAACATGTTTCTTCTTTTATTTCATTCCCCCCTATTTACCTCCCACAACAAACAGCAGAAATTCTTTAAAGGCATCCCCCAGGAAGATTTGCAAGTATTGCTATAGAGAACCACTACAAAACCCTTTTAATATTGCCTTGCAATGTAAATAATCCTAAATAAAAGCAGAATTTCCTAACTTGCCACATCTGTAACTTCAGCTATACGTACTCCTACTGAATTTGTTAACATGGAGAGCAATGGCAAAGCTGTAATTTTGGTCTATAGTCAATAAGAAGTAGAGAACTATGTTTACTTACAGCGCTTTCACACAAGTCAGTCTGAGAATTTAATAGCCAAGAGGGGAAAAGGTGCTTTTATAAACACTTTGCCCATCAAGCAAGGAAGAAGGACGAATTCCTTGTCTTTCATCCTCATCAAACCTCTATAAAACATTTTCCAGTATAAATCTTCAATCTTGGGCTTAAACTCCCTCCACTTCTGGACAGCTGTCCCGTGAATCTTAGCATCTGTGTAGCTATCCAGCATCCTGGCTATTACATCTACTTTGTTGCTTGCTGTGAAAACAGGTACCTTACCTTAATAATAAAGGCTTTTTATTTTAGAGCAGAAATCAAATCCCATTGAGGAAATATGCAAAGCCACACTAACATTTTCTAAAGGAGCATGTGGAGATTGGCATTTTATCATTTTGTATCCTGAGCAAGAAATCTTTACAGCGCTGAGAGATGACAGTGGCTGTGGTCCTGGCACGATGAGTATTGGCACCAGCCATCAGAGAGGGATGTGGCCACACACAAAGGCTGGGCTGTCGCATGGGGATGTAACTTCAGCTCTGCTCAAAGGTCAGGCACAGGAAGTCGCTATCCTAAAGGGAAATAAATCAAGTGGTTTAACTCTATGGAGGAGAATAACTCACTTTATTAACTGTTGTTTTTGAGACTGCACAGGCAACGCTTGAAAAATGAAGTGAGAATGCCGTCTGTGTTTTGCATTATAATTCAATTTAGCAATACCACACACACACACAAAGCTTTATTGCTAATGGATGCATGAAGCAGACCTGACTGCACTACATCAACAACAAAACAAAGAACTACACATCAGCAGTAGGCTATCATTAGCAGTAATGTTATTCCAAAGTGTGGCATATCTGTCAGGCAAATATAACTGCATCTGACATCTACCATAGTTCTATTTGCCTGGCTGAGATGATACGTTTCAAATTGAGGAACATCTGTTTCGAGCATGGGATGAATCATCTTCAACTATATTTCCTATTTCCTGCTCTCCTGTGAGATCAGACAGTGGAAAGAAGTTACACAACACTGTGATTGTGTTGTTTTTCAGTACTTCTGAAAATTTGGGTTTTTTCCGACCTGCAGCTCGTTTCATGGTTTAAAAAAAGAAAAAGTTCACAGAGAGTGGATGTTTCCATTACTAGCAGAGGAAGATGTTGAAATAAAAATAGATGCTATGGAGATTCTTCCTTTCCTATTGATAATAAATTGGCTGAAATGGCTCACCTATCAGAAAATAACAGTTCTAGAGAGGTACACTGTGGTACTTTCAACAGTGTCCTCTTCAGCTGATAAATTATCTCACTGAATATACTAGAATTGTTGCTGGTCACAGGGGTACAGGAGAGAAAGCAAGAAATGAGGTAAAGATTAAGTTTCATGGATTGACCAGAAACTGGAAGAATCAACACCATGTCACAAGCAGAAGAGAATCGGTGAGAAATTTGGTCATAGAGGAGTTTGGCAATCAAAAATAAGACTCTCTGATTGAAATGTAAAATTTCACATGTCAAAAGAGGGATTAATAGTCAGACAATGGGACCTGACAGCGTATCAGCACAGCACATGTAGAAAATCTAAAGTAGCACTGGTGTGCATGTCTTCTGCATTTAAAACGAAAACTGAGATACTGAGAAGAATCAGGCTGTTTTAAATGTGCTGTAGGGTGAGTAGTAACATGAACACCTTCATGCATGAGAAAGCACAAGTTGCCAGCACTCTGAAGAGGATCACTCCGTGTTCAGCTTGGACACTTGCGGACTGAAAAATATTTATCTCTCAAATGATAGTATTTATTGTGTTCCAATGATTTGCAGGGTGACAGAAGCACCCCAGATTTTATGTGCAGTCACAAGCTGCTCAAATGCTTTGCAAGTTGACTTTAAAATGATGGTTTATGCAATGTCTAAGACAATAAAAGCATCCAGACTACATATTCAACTAGTAGAAGACAAGCAGTTTTCAGCTGTTGGAATTCACTTTGGTTTCTGGACATATTGCATTATCCTGAATCATACCAGGTGGTGTATTTCTGGCTAAGCGGAAAGGTTTCTTTCAGTAAGCTTCAGATCCAAACATGGATCTTGGCTTCCCTTAAATTCATTGGAATCTGAAGATGGGAATTTCATCTGGGCTCCTAGGCCGAAGTGTTCTGTCACTGATTAGTGCAAAGCAAACTATTGTGGGTAGTGTACTCAGCTTTCAAAAATGAATGCATCGCAGCTGACCATAAGCATTTCTCCAAAAGCAAACTGCCATATCAGCAGGTCATCAACAGTAGCAAGACCATTTACAATAGCACCATCTGGTGTCTCACAGCGATTTTGTAGTTATGGTAACTGTAGCAGATTAAAGAAGTTAGCACACAGAAATTACCACAGTATGAAACAGTCATGTCCTGTCATTTCCACTACTCTGTCCCAGCTCTTCACAATGAACAAACAATGCCATTTGCTTCTTTCCCTGTAATCTCACAGTTTTCCACATCTGATGAATTTAGAGCTTGCTTTGTTTTCAAAAGAAGGCCGATTTATACCTTTTTGCCTGCATTCAAACTTGAGCTGCACGAGAAAAATCAGGAAAGTGCTTGTGCAAATCAGTTCTAATATGTTAAGGTTTATTTATCAGGTACATCTGGAAAAGTTGCCTGTCACACACTGTCACGCTTGGCTCTTTCCAAGAGGTGCACCCTCAATCCTTGCACTCTCAGAATATAAAGTATTTTCCTTAAAGGATGCACATCTGAAATGCAGCAGATCTTAGGGGACTGGATGTTAGACAATACTAAGGAAATAACTCTTCAGTTCCCAGGCAGACCAATGACCTTGGAAAAGGTAGTTCATTCAGTACCTTATTCGTCTCTACTTGCTCCAGTATACTGCTTTATTAAGTGTGTGTAGTAACACATCTAATGGGGACCAGCCTTCATAAATATGGACAACAACTTTACTTCTTCCTAAATGAGTGTCTCCTGTGACTGAGCTCTTAGGGAATGCTATTCTGGAAATTAATCTTGAATGCTCTAATTAGAATGGTAGCAGTTACTGTATTCTCTAATGGCTACTTTGAAGAAACAATTACTGCCTTTATTATGATAACCCTCCAGATGAGATACTACAGTTGACAAAAGATTATTAAACAGGTTATTATTCAGTTACTGACTCACTCAGCCCATAGCTTCTACATGAAGGCCAACATGCCAGCAGTGGAAAGCGTTGCAATACAGCAGCCAACTTTTTAATACTTTTTGGACAGTACAATATTGCGATAGATTGGGGTTGTTTTAGTAAATCAATGATGATTCCACTATAATTAGATTTTCCTAAGATTTTATAAGGTGTGATTAGCATACAGAATTGTAAACCTTTTATTTCATTTTATCTCAGAAATTAGCATAGAAGGTCACAATCAAAGACAATGGGCATTATTTCCCAGAGCAATGAACTGAGTTATTCCGATTTGTGTCTCTTTTTAGCTACACTTGTCAGTCATCAAGAAATGTGACTTAAGGATAAGCAATGTCAAGTATATGCTAAACTCTGAAAAAAAAAATCAGAAGAAAAAAATAAATCCTGGCTTTCCAGACAGAAGATATTTCAGTGCTCAGGAAAATGGGAAGGAACAAATGGAACTGTGGAAGGAAAGGTGGCAGAAAGAAACATTCAAAAAATTGCTCAAGCAAGCAAGGGTGTAAGACTGTAAATAGTGCATAGCTTCTCTTTCTAGCAGTGAGTTACGGGAAATGATACTGCTCTGGACGAATACATCTTTCGATCTAACTTGCTTGCCAGTTGATACATTTAAACACTGAGACAAGAGATTCTTGTACACAGTTTTCTCCCAGGTTGATGCACTGTGTTCTGATGGTCACCCTGTCACAAGTCTCAGTTGATCTGGTATGTTATATTAGGCTGAGACTGCATTGGACTATTATTACAGTCTTGTAAAACACAAAATGCAAGTGAACACCAGAGTCCTCCATACACCCGGGGCCAAGCAGCTGTACATCAGAATCTTCCCTCCCATAAAGAACAGAGACACTTGTCTTCCCCACACCACCTCTTGAAGTCTAACTTACAAGTCCTGGTTGCTCTGCTCCTGATTCCTGTG
>NW_010203634.1:135097-157735 GCF_000695765.1 Mesitornis unicolor
ATCCCCGAGGTTAGAGGGGGCCAGACTGGTATAGTTATAGCGGTGCTATTTGAACTAAAATGATTTTTATTTCTGCAACCCTTGGGTTGTATCTGCTTGTAAAATAGATTGGCAAGAAAGGCATTGCAGGAATGTATTACTATCATTAGACTACCTATAACCAGTTTGCTCAACTCCTTTCTCTAGGGATAGTCATTTGAATAAGTGAGTAGTCATTGACATTTTGAATTAGTTTTGTATATTATAACTTTACTGGATAGTTCATTTTCCTCTGCTATGGATAACACAAAGACACTTTCTAAAAAGACAGAGCACCAAGATTTCTAATCAGATTCTTATACCCTGGTGACTCTGTATACCATTTTCTAATAGAATTGAGGCATGGGCTACGGAGCTAAAATAGAACAGGCTATTAAAAATGTTATCTCTACGGAAGCTTATAATAACAATACAAAAAAAAATCCATGATAGAGAAGAACCTACTTAGAAAAAAGATACATTAAGTCAGAGTCAGTGCCACTCACGGAAAGCTTCCAGTGAGAGAGAGCAATCTATAGAAGGAAGGTCTTGTATCCAGGAAAATAGATGCTTCTATAAGGGCATAATTGAATAGATTCGATGACAACTTAAACAAATCATGTAATAATGACTAAAACATTGGAATTTGTTTTATCTGATCTCAGATTGGCTGTATAATTATAATAGTAATACTTGGGATTCTCTGAGCAGGTTATTTCCAAGCAAAGCCTAAAAGCATACAACAATAGCATAACAAAACTAAAAAGTAATTTTCTGCATTTTGATGGCCTTCAATGCTCATTTGTTTCACTTGAGCCATGTGCTGTGTTGGCAAGTCTCCATCCAAGTGCTAGCTTGTATCAAAAGACTGTCCTGGATTCTCCAAAAGAGAACATGGAGAAAGCACCCGCATATTTCATCAGGCATTGTCATGGCATTATTGCATTTCGACACCATAAGATTGCAGTTTAGTATGCACTGCTGGCAGCGCTAAACTGGAAAGGACTTTGTTGTTCCCCTGAAACACAAAGCGTCCCAGTTCTTCTCTGTAGTCTGATAACAATTCTCCAGAGAGATTTTTCCTTTTAAATAACACAATTTGCCTCTTTCTAGTTGAAGGTGTTTGTGAAATTAAGTTATCAATGTTTTGCCAAAATGGGCCTTTGAATACCCACATCCTTGCTATTCATTGATCCTTCCATGGTCATAATCTCACCTTCAGGGAGAAGCTCACAATAATCTTTTATCTTCACCTATGTCCTAGTTCCTTTAAAAGATGTGGTGAATATGAGATAAAAATCCCCATGAAAAATGTTAAGTATCTTGAACAAATTAAGTGCGTGTGGCTAACAACACATACTCATGCATCAATGTTGGCCTATCACCAGCCATTACTACCGAACTGTTTCTCATTCATAGAAGATCTGCTTAGAAATTCACAGCACATTTTGGTCCATTACTGTTAGAAAGCCCCATGGTTATTGAACATTGTCCCTTCTCAAGGTTATGTCCTTACAGAGATGTCAGGCTCTGGGTACCCACTTTCCTAAGCAGGAATTTGGCAGTACACCCTTTTGTCGCCGGGTAACAGTTCCTGGGTAACCATCAGGATTACTTCAATATGTTCATCTGGGGTTTAGTTACTGAAGGAGTTTTGCTAGAGGCTAATGAGAAGGATTCAAACTATACTTACTTAATAGCAAAATATTCTTTGTTCACTAATTCAAAGAAACAAAGATTGCAGGACCAGGTGTTAATGCAAAAAATAATGGTTTTCTTTTATAGGCATACTCCCAGCCTAAACTTCCCCACTCTATAATTTACATAAACCCAGATTAGTCTCCCTCTCAGGAGGAACAGCCTACATTGCTTGCAGCACATTCTTTCTGGCTGTGAGTCTTCCCAGCCTGTCGGCTCTGTAATTGACACATTCTGGGAAACCTCTCTTGGCTCACTCAAAGCTCGCTCCCTTTTCTAGTTCTCTGAGGTTTTAGGCTTCTTTGATCCTCCACTTAGCCTTGGGAAGAGGACCCATTCTAGCCTGGATGGAGCCAGCTCATTAGCTTTTCTCCAAGTGATGACCCAGCCATTATTATCTTAACTACTTTGAAGCCATGTATCTGAAGCTATTCTTATCTGTGTCATTGTTTTACATTTCCTCTTTGGTCCTTTAACGACGCCTTTAGAGTCTGCTTTGATTTAACTCTCTCTATGCAGGCAGGAAGCAATACTGAATTGAATAGGGAAACATTTATAACAGGAATAAACCAGCTTCACACACAAAATGTATTCCTGATGAGAAAAAATATATTATCTTTTTTTCCAACACCTGTTTCATCTTCCTTCTGAAATGATAAAATAGGTAAGTGGGAGTGCTTAATGATTTCCATTAAATTGGACTAGGTTTGAGATTAGACAGATGCATGCATATGAGCTAGATCAGAGTTTGTTTTCTTTTCACTACATACATACATCAATGCCCAAATTCTGTGGTTCCTCTTAAAACATTGTAAGATTCTCATACAGCCATAATCGTATATAAAGTATCAATTAGTATCTCTCCTCCAAAAATCTCAACGTTTCTGTTACATCAGGATCAGGAATTCTAGTCAGTCCTTTTCTTGGATAGGGTTCCTTCTCGGATAACCTTCTCATACTGAAAAACACAGCCCCAGGGAGCACCCATTTGACAAGGATAATGTCTGAGTTTTAGACGATCTGAGCATCACCTGCCTTCTCTTTACTCCACTTAAAATCAACTATTAAACTCCCAGCAAGTCCATGGAAGAAAATTTAAGACAATGTTAAGCTATTCTGAAAATACCATGCAAAATCTCTAAGCAACTGCAGCAATTTGCAATGTTATGTTTAGGTGTGAGGGAGGCATTAGTATATCTATAACAAGATCTGATATTTTGTCACTGTTGTTCTAGATAATTTGATCACAAGAAACTTGAGCTATTTTCACAGATTTGGTCTAATTTAAATACCAGCCAATACTTACCTCTAGCTCCAACAGTGTGAGTTTTTGGAAAGGAAACTTGAGCATGTGGGCCAGAAATGGGCCATGGGGTCTTTCAGCAGATTTGGGGAGTTCGACATCTGGTGCTGTGGAGCTTCTTGCAAAGGACACCTAATCCACAGCCCAAAAAAGAACTAATGACCATGGATGACAAGCCCCAGAATGAAAGAATCAGAAGTGTTGGGTCTAGGCACATATTTCATAGCTTGATATCTTGGTATTGTAGCCTAAGATCTAGAAATATGGGGGGAAAAAAAAGATATTTTCACTCCAGAAATGATGAAGCCAGACCATGTAAAACCAGAAAGGGAACAACAGTTTAGCTAGACTTATAAAAATTGCACATGCAAGATAAACTCCTGACTACCATAACCAACAAAGCCACAGTAACCTGTAAAAAGCAACCCTAACAAACATAAGACCAGAATAACATAAATACTTAAATCTCTTTAACTAATACATATACTGAATAGATCTCACAAGAAAATCTGAAAGTTGGCAATGAGTAGAGATGCCTGAATACCTTTTTCATTTATATTTTATCGTTTGAGTAATAACACTAGTCTCAATGCAGGAGAGATTTAGCCCTTTTGTACTTTTCCCCACACCTCAAGTGAATTTCACCTGTGGGAGAATGAATGATTGAGTCTTTGTGAATATTTGCACTCATAAAAGATAAGTGATTTCTTAGCCAAGAGAATGAATACAGAAAGACATAATGGCAAAAGAAAAATGGAGAAATTAAAATTTTTATTTAAACTTGTATAGATAGGTATTCCCCACTGTATTATGCATTGAGCTGTATGTGAAATACCTGCAGGGTTATTATTCCAAAGGTGCAGCAAGATGTGGTGTATATGACAATAATTGTAGAATCATTTGCATTAAGTTGGACATAAACATTTCTTAAAAATACATGGACAGCATCAAAACAAGCTTTAAAATGTTCTTATAGGAAGTGTTTTTAAAAAGTTTCCTATGTTATTATGTCAGGAGGCATCAGCTTCAAAGGAGCCAGCAATTCACTTCTAAAACCTCTGCCTTAAGGTTTTTTCCTAAAGTTGTCTAAACATAGAGAGGATTTGCGAACTGTTTACTTGGCACTAAAAATTCAGTCAAAGTCAACCGAAGATATGATGTGGCCTCCTGGTTCTCACTTTTCCTATTTCTCATTCAATGAGTAGTGCAGGAGTGAAAACCCTGATTAGCTGCTGCTTGTTGTGCCGGAGCTGATGCACTGCTGTGCCACAGTAGCTAAAAGGTAGTAATAATATAACATAATATAATGGAATAGCTGCATCATCACTAGCCATAAGGTTCAGTCTTCTACTGTCTCCAAATCACAGTTCTGTTTCTACCTCATAGTTTTAGCTATAGACATCCACGGTTTCATTCCTGCAGAAAAATAAACTGGGATGGAATCACACCACTGTCTGTCAAAGGGATTTCCCATCTAGAAAATAAGATAACAATTTCGAGGAATCTTTGTAATGTATTTTGGGGTCATATGCATTGATGCCAAGAACAAGCATAAACATTTTCACCATCACAATAAAATACTAAACCTTCTTTTGCTTTAAATAAAAGAAATTTTGCCAGTAGCTCCAATACATTCAGGATTACACCCCTTTCTTGGAAATTTTCTATATCCTTTTATGCCTCTGCTTTTATTGCACATTGAGGCCCATTGACTTTTTATGGCTGCCACTGTGGAAAATAAGTTATTCACTATTGTATGGGTGAGTGTGACTATGTTGCACCATAATGTTAAAACTTTACATCAGGTAAAGAGTGGAATGAATTGATTAATCATGCTCCTTTTTTGATGAATGTGTCCTTCCCTGTACATCAGGCTCGGACACAGGGCTGAGTGAATGGCAAATTAGTGTCATCATCATGGTGGCTAGTCATGAAGAAAATGGCTTTCTGATTTCACTAATTTACTTTTCACTCTGTCCCCAAATGACAGTTTTAGTTTATCACACCATCTTAGTTCTGACATGTTTTCTTCCCTCTATGGATTAAGCACATTAGTTATGCAACAACTGTCTGAAACTTCTACAGTGGTTGAGTTCTAGATTCAAGATGCTCTCTGGGGCGGGGTAAAGAAGACAGAATATTGACTTTCCACAGGGAATAACTCAAGCAGAGTATCTTTCTTACAGAGAATGCTTCAGAAAAAAAGTAATGTATTTTACTATCTAAGGAAAGGGAAATCACCAGGATTTCAGCCAGAGAACTACTGCAATTGTAGAGAACACTCTTAATTCATCCTGGGCCTCGTGCCTCTCCAAAAGAAGGTAACGACCTGGCAAACCTTCTTCTTTCTTCTGAAAAATAGCTTTTTTAGTCTCACTGATGTTCTCCCTACAGCTAACTGACATCTCTTCTCAGCAGGGCTTCCATCTAACATGATATCTTTGCTCTGAGACTGTATCAAAAACTCATGAGCAATTAGCAAATCACAGGGCCAAACTATCTAGTAGTACGTAGATAAAATGCCTCAACTAGGCACCTAATTAAGTTTTGCTGTACTGGGGCAAGTGTGAAAATTGTTTACAGGACTAATTTTCATTTCCAGGTTAAATCTACAGATAACTTTAGATACAGGTTTATAGCTGTTTAGAATAGCTTACATGCAACATTCAGTTATTTCACTCGATACAATATCAGAATATCCCTAGCTATTGTCACGGTGGATGTTGTATAAGGCCTTACAAAAAAGGAAACAGAAAACAAGCTGTACAACCATTTCTAAAGTGCAAACATTTAAACGGCAGCTTCTGTTTAGTTTGTGGTGTTTTCTCACCTCCTTGCTTCAGTTATGGTTCTCTCACATTTAATTAGCTCCCTCCAGCTGGATATCATATCATGTCATACTTAATGCATGATCTGCATCAGATGTTAGCTCTACCTCCAGCAAATATATACTTGTTTTATTTATGGAAAATACTGTTGCAGTAATAGAAGAATGTAGAATTCCTAGGAAACACACTTTTTCAAAATTGAGAATAGAATTTTAAACACCAGGACAGAAATACACGGTATCCAAAGCCCTAGTTCTAAATGACTAAAAGGCTTCGGTGAAATGCCTATGGGAATTAAGTAATATTTGCAACTTACTTAAAACTATTTTCTCCATTGTTTTCTCCAATGTGTTAAAGGCTCAGGCAATTTAATTTACATGCAAAAGTACAAGGTGGAAAGCAGTTTCCTTTGAACATATGTAGTACTTTTCTGGATATATTAGGGTATACTGAAAGTGCTTCAGATGAGGAACATATTAGTAAGAATTCAATGAATTATTTTACTAAATACCAAACAATTGTATTTAACTTGAAGATTTTCACGTTCAAAGAGATCCTACTTTCATCTTCTAAGTCTCTAAAGAAGGATGTGGGAGAAAAGGCTCAAGTAATGTACCTTTCCTTGTACATAAACTTGAAGGACAGTAAAAATCCTTCCAGACAGAGCTTCTTTCTCTTCTTTCTTCTGCAGAAAAAATGTGTGTATTTCATCACATTTTCTTCTTGAACTCTTTCATACCTACCAGGAGATGTCTGTACTCCATCAACATGTGGTCTACTAACTGAAAAATACTATATCTAACAGATTTCCATAACAAAGAAACAAAGAAAATAAATAGTGATTTGGGAACTGCTGATGTCCAAGCATTTCACATCTAGAATTGTACTTTCCTTGTTCTGCACATGAACTCATTCTGCAGCAGACACAGCTCCTTATATCCATCACCTATGTAGGATATGTTTTGACCGTTTTACACGAGGGAAGAAACAGAATTTTTGAGAGGCTACCTGATGTACCTCACAGGCTGCTACGTATCAGTGGACAGCACTGATAACTGAATTCTGATCTAAGGATAAATAATTTTAAGTTGAGGATTTCAGCACCACAGGAGGTACACCTATAGCTATTGAATTAATAAGAGCAGGAAGTCTCACTGCACTGAACAGCTCTGGGTATCTCAGTGTTTTTACCCAGAGGAAGTAAATAAAATAGCTCTGTCATGAATATTTTATTTTACTCTTAAGAGTTGCTATCACAAGAATTTTTACATCTTGCTTATGATAAAGCTCAGTCTCCATAGTCTCATAGTCCATTCACTGAGATCACTGTATTACACCTGTAACAGTAGTACAAGATGATGTTGTTGGATTTAACTGAGTGGCCTCACTAACTGGCAGACAGATGAACATTTTTTAAATGGTTTATTGTCATGGTTTAACCCAAGCCAGCAACTGTGCACCACGTGGGGCTCCATCACATGCAACAGTTACTTGTGAAGACAAATGCCGTAACTCCGAATGTCCCCCACTTCCTTCTTCTTCCCCACCTTTATATGCCGAGCATGATGTCGTATGGCGTGGAACACCCCTTTGGCCAGTTGGGGTCAGCTGTACCAGCTGTGTCCCCTGCCAAATTTTTGTGCACCCTCTGCCCACTTGCTGGTGGGGTGAGGTGAGAAGCAGAAAAAGCCTTGACTCTGTGTAAGCACTGCTCAATAACTAAAACATCCCTGTGTCATTAACACAGCACAAATCCAAAACATAACCTTGTACTAGCTACTATGAAGAAAATTAACTCTATCCCAGTCAAAACCAGCACTTATTCACCTCTTCATCAGCTTTTTATTACAATAACTTTAAGTCACAGTAAATAAACCCTCCCCAACCCCTCTCAAAAGAGTAACACAAGTAGTTGCATTATTGCCTTGACACCTCACACATAATTTGTTTAAAGTAGTAATAGAAAAAACCCTAGGAACAGAGAGTGAGTTTTTCAACTTGACCTGTTGTTTATAATTACATTAGAAGAAAATTTGAAACCTAATATAAGCCCATACTTTTTGTTTGATCTTATATTAATATTTGCAAGCAGAATACTCAAGATAAACTAATTGAGAAAAGCTTTAAATCTCGTATCAGTGTCTGAATATTTTAGAAGCTGGCCCTAAGAAATGGTATTGGTCTATTAATAAATACCAAGGACATTTTTTCACAGCTCTGTTAAATGCTAAATGCTCCCATTAGCTGAAAGAGTATTATTTTGCAGTCAGAAGGGTGTTAACCTTTTGGTTGTATGGGAACAATAATAAATCCATCCTCTTCTAACAGGATGGTACTTTAATAAATAACAATGAGGTCTTTATTCAACAGTACATAAAACATAACTAGAATTTTGTTTAATGACTCATAACTGTAATTCCTTATTTTGCTGCTTTTATTTTTTTTTTGTAATTCCCTGACCTATTGTCCCTGATATCCATAAGATACTTATATGTAATCCTTAAAAAGTGAGATTTATCATCATGTCTTTGAAGTACAAGGATCACAAGCCTCTTTTCTGATGGCTAAGATATATTTTTCATGTCAGTGCACAATTTTTAAGTGTTTCTTTTCCTGTTCACACACCACCAATGTCACTGTAGTCTGCACACAATAATTTACCAGTGCTCACCACCTGTGGACAGCTGTAGGACAGGATCAGAAGGCAAGGGAGATCTCTAAGCTTGTACTTCCAGTGATTTGCCCGAGCTGTTAGCTTGTGAGCTCTCAGTGTGCTATAACTAAATAACACTGTGCTCAGAATAACCAGTGACAGTGATATCTTAGACATTATTCATGTCTCTGGCAATTACTGACTTTTTTTTCAAAAGTAATTTCTGTATTACAAAATCAGATGTCTCTTCCAGAGTGACTAGAAGCTTCAGGTAATACCAATACTGCAATACCTGCAAAGCATTTATTAGAGCTAAACAACATGCAGAAAGTCTTCCAGAGATAATGCAAATATAATTCAAAGGTCTGCAACATTTTCAGTCTGGCCATACTGTTTTTACTGGTCCTCCTTTCTCCGGAGATGAGGAAGGACATCCAATTCAAGCCTAATGCTGCCCTTGCTAGTGGAAGATACAAGGGAAAAAAAAATAGTAAAACAGGCAACTACACTGATGTTTTGGAAATCACTGTTCTTATGTTATCTGATTGCTGAATTCTTCTGGCCTCTCCGCAGCTGTAGTTCTGTATAAAAGCAGCTAAGCTGCAGTGTTATGAGCAAAGGTTTAACAAATAATAGCCTAGAATCTATTTATTTCCATCTGCAAATTTATACATCTTGCTATCCAAATTTGCATAATGAAAAGTATATTAGAATCCAGATGCACATCAACTTAGATATTCATACACTCTGCTGAATGGACAAATTTTGGTGCCTCAGTTACAGACCTGATCTACTGTTTTTGAAACTCAATGAAAAGTCTTCCATCCATTAAGTGAACTCTGACTCAACTTTGTAGGGTTTCCCAGTCCTTACCAAACCAAATTCCACAATTTATTATTTTCTTCAGCTACTACTTTTCTAAAAGATTAGAGCAAAAAATCTGTTATCCAGTAGTGGAGAGAACAGCACAGGAAGCCATTTCCGGTCCAGAACTAGTAAATAATCATAATCTCACATTCCCCAAGAACAACACTACATATTTTCAGACGTATATTCATCCTGGCTCCACGAAGGCAAGTCAGGCTTTGGCTGCATCCTTGCACTTAGAAACAGGATCAGGTTTGTCATCAGTTTTATCTGACACCCTATGTGATCCTGTATAAAGTACTTAACTTCCCTGATTCTCCTCTACTTGCTGCATTTTTTAATTGGGCTGTAAATTCAACTTGCCAACTACCAGGTAAAGTGGGACCTCAGTCTTGATCAGGATCATTAATGATAGTACAAGAAAATAAGAGTGTTAGCAATGTTTAATAACATTTCTACAACACCTGCTCAAACAGTATAGATCTTAACTTATTAGTAATCTCATTTTCTCAGACCCCAAACCAGCATCTTTAAGAGTGGAAATGTATCAGTATAAAGATTTTAAATAATTTGTTAATGCAATGATGAAATTGTTTTTGTCCTTTTCCCCACCATCCAAAATCTGTAATGATTCACTCCATTTTTAATGAAGTCTAACATTTGCCCTATCAAAAAGATATTCAGTATTCCAGTGGAAGCTTCATTTTCACTTTGTCCCATGGTAGCAGAATATCAGCACCAGTATTTTCAGATTGGCTGACATACTCTGTGTGCAAGAGGTCTTTGGATACAATGTAATGTATTTGTTCTTGTTGACTCACAGTTTTTTCTTAATGCACCTTTACAAACTTTATCAGAATGCAAGATTGTGTCAGTATTGACTACTGTCATCGGTTTTTTCTGGTGCCAGATGCATATGGAAGTTTTCTGTGTTTCTTTAATGCGAATTCATGGAGATGACAGTATGATGACACTAAAGGCATTAGAGCTAAGCCTGTGGATGCAATTACATGCAGTGAATCAGACAGCAGGGTGTTGAGTGCATCAAAATAATGCACCATAGTTAGGAGACAAACTGCAAACTTAAGATGCTAGCACAAGGAATCGGGAATGTGGTAGCTATCTTTATCTAGAAAGAAAGATCTGAAAAAGAAATCTGAAAGAAACATTTCTGGTTGTGCAACTACAACAAAAAAGGAAATTGAAAGGAAGAAAATGAGAGAAACACAGATTAATAATGCTCATTCATTGAGGAGCAAATGGCTATCAGAACTCTAGCACTACCTTTGAATTAACTTGCATGCACTGAGGGTTAACTGGAGCAGTATGAGGTTGTTTTCCAGGTGTTCAGTTTAAAAATACACCCAGAACATTAGAAGTTCAGATAAGAGTAGGTCTAAACCCTGGGTAGGTAGGAGAGGCATGAACTCTTTTCACCTAGCTCCGATTCCCACAGCTCCTTTTTCCTTTGCCTTCACCATAAAACCAGTACACAACAGCCCCAAGTTAATTTGCTTGGCCATATCTTGAAGAAGTGTAAGTAACATCTGCATTAAGCACTCTGCTTGTGGATGATGGTCTGAACAAGAACTTCCCTGGCCTGGAGTACACTCTTATAGCTCAGGATATGGATCAGACATTCAGCACATCTGCTTATGACTCCCTTCTGGCCTTTTGGAGTCCTTTACCTTCTAATTTGCTAAACCCACTGTCTTTCACCTGAGAGATTACAGCATGGGCTCACAACAGCTCTGTGCAGCTGAACAAAAGTGGTCCTTGAACATAATTTGGTTGTAACGTGAGGATTAACTTTGTTAATCAGCATTCCAAAACAGCTCTTGAAATGTCAGATTTGGCCCATTTTAGTCTCTTTGCATTTTTCAAGTTAATACATGAAAGAATATTTTGTAACTTCTCTGGTAGTCATAAGCTTAGTAAAAGTCCAGACTTCGGACAAAAGCCAGAAGTTGTTTCAGATATGATATTTGATAAATAAGTTCACATGTTTGTACAGCTTTTTGTAAAGTATTTTGCTAGCTGTTTCAGCCCACTTTTGATTTGTCAATGTGTTACTCCAAAAACCCTATCCTTTTTGTATCTTTTTATACTGGGGGCTAAGGTGGAATAGTATCACTATTCTGATTTTGTAACACACTATGCATATTCTGCATGGGTATAAAAGATTACATGAAATACTAGAGAAGTCATTTCTAGTTTGAAATCCTTCAGCCAGAAAATATTATTTGTTCAATGGAGTAATGAATTTTAATATAATAAAACTGCATTTGCTCATCATTTTACTAATGGCTGGTGTTTCCGACATGACAGAAAACAACTGCATATGGACAAATACAAGCAAGCCTCCAGTTGCTTAAAACAACTATTTCAGCATCAGAAAATGAATGGAGCTTTATAAAATAACATTCTTTATCTGCAGCTGTACTACAGGGCCCTCTGCCGTGCGATTCATGGTAATAAAGGAATAAACTTAACTGGTCAGTAAAATTATCCTCCCATTCATCCTAGTGGTGTAAGCTGCATAATTGACATGTTAGGTTTTCACTATTGTTTAAAAACCCTTCTAGGAGCAAGTGGGCATTGTTTACCACTCACCCTGGGCTCCTAACAAGGTCAGACAGATCGCCTAACCTTGTCAGGTGGCAAAGCCATTCGGCTGGATCTCGGTCTGATCTGATTTCAGTTTCATAAACTAAACTCCACAGTCCCTTGAAAGAGAGACAATAGCCTTTTCAATGGCCTGAGCCCTTTCACCCTTTGTTTCTCTGTTTAAATAATATATGTCTCTTTGGTCTTTTGGCAAGAATGCTTGACCTTGTAAATGTGACCATTCACAGTGTTCTGTAGTGCTGGAATGTGCTTTCATAATACTTGAAGGCTTCTTTATATTATCTAAGGCAAATGTTTGTTTATGAAAGTTGAAGTAAAACATTCACATGATCAAAAGAGAAATGAACAGGCACCTGGAATGCACAGTAAAAAAATCTCTCCTAAGAGGAAACTTCTCTCATTTCAGATACTGTTCTGAATCCAATTAGCACAGATGAAAACATTTCTCTCACTTAACTCTGAAATTAGAAAAAGAACAGGAACTATGAAAAAAAAAAAGACAATTAATATCCTAACTAATTTGTTCTCCTTCTGTATTTGTGAACTGCTGCTACATTTCTGCCACCAGTTATATCAGTACATTATAATAGTTACAGAAAGGACTCTTCTGACCTTTCCTTGTGCCCTGGGCTACAGTTCCACAGCACTGCTGAGGCGGTCTAACAACTTGCTGTACCTGAAAAGGACAAACTCATTTCTTCTTTCCTTCTTCTCTGCTTCTGCCTTCTCATCTGCCTGCTCACAGCTGCCTCTACCTTACACTGGCTATGGTGCTTTTTTGGAATCTTCACTGAACTGATTTAACTTGGCAGCCAAGCAGAAAAGTGTTTGCATTTTTTAATCAGCTTTTTTTTTCCCTGCTGCTCACGTGAGCTGAATCTGCCAAACCAAGTTGTCTGCTCTGTGGCTCTAGGTAGTTGCTCTGCTTAGAGCCAGCCACGTTCAGCAGCTTCAGTGTGTCAGGTTCTCACAGAGAAAAGGCTTGGTACTGTACACATTAACAACCTCTAATGCAGGCAAAATAAAGACACACTTTGATTGAACATCCTTTACCTTAGATAATACAATAATTCTATGGGACTGAAATTCAGGAGCTTGTCATAATCTTTCCGCTATGAAGGAACATCAGTCGCTGCAGACTTAATTACTCTTCCCTTTATTCATACAGCTTGTATACAGCTGAGAAACCTGTTTCCCTGCAGATACCTCACCACTTACTACAACCTCCAGTCTAAACCTATGTTTTTAATTTTCCTCTTTAAAATATTGCTCGTCTGGTCACTGAGTCAATGCACCAGAATTCTTCCTCTCTTTTTATACCCCACCACTCATTTTTTTCCACAGTTAAAGCAAATTAAAAGTCTGACCTAGAAGAAAGTACTTAACTACCACTGAGTCTGAATAGCCTCTCACTTGGAATTGCCATTAAGCTTCTTAATAAGGCACTGTAGGTAACATTAATCTCAGTCAGAATGTCTTAAAAGGTATAGGCACTTTCCACTATCAAAAATTAAACCAAATAAAATTTCCTTTCTCTCATATGGCTATTTTATGAGATTGGTGTTATTTATATTAAGCAGCTATCTAAATGCTCATACTACATACTGATAGCTTAAGCAGTGGATTTTTTTTCTTCTGTTTATATAAAATGCATTCAATTTGTTCAATGAAATACAGTTCTGATATTCCCAGCACTTGAGATTCAATCTGCATTAAATAAAACTCTTACTTCATAACATGACCGAAACGACTTCGAACAACGCATGCGCAGAATTTTGAAATTACTCTCTCTAGTGTTGACCATTGCTAAGGCTGAGAAGTGAAACTGGAAGAAGATTAAAGGTAATCATGCTCTCTTCCCACCGTTTTTTCATCTGAAACTTTTAAGTGGCCCTAACTGCTATAGTACCTGCAAGCTTCACAACAGAATCTCTGCAGTATCTGATAGGATAAGGAAAAGCTATTCCTTCTTATAATGCAAAGAACTTTTTCACAGAGAAACTAAAGTCCAGTTTTTTTTAATTTAGTACCCAAATGGAATTGAGATGCTGAAATATTTTTTTGAAGCTTTCTTTTTATCAAACCTTTCAAATGAACAGAACTTGGGTAGCTAAGAATGGTGTACAAAGCAATAAAGCAACAAGATCAATGTTTGGTTTGGTTTGCTCGGCCAAGCGGTGAGCATAGGAAATTCAGCAGAACATGATGTTTAAATCACTGTCACCAATTAGAAGGAGAGAACACTGTAACCTTTTGTGAATTAAATGACAAATGTTTGCTAACTGATATTCTAGAGGATGGTGAACACTTCAGTCCTGCTACTGACCTTGTAAGTCAGGAAGTGGATTTTATAGATGTTTTGGAGAACAAAATTGAGATTTCTACCTTCTAAGTAGAAAGAGAAATTGAAAATTTCTACTGTCTGTTCTGCCAAGCAAAAACATCCCATAAAACACAGAGAGAAAAGTTCTGCACAAAAGATATGGGCATGCTATTTATAGTTAGGTTATGAGTATGCAGTTGATTTTGCTTACTCTGGATTAAAGTTACTGTGTTTTGGACAAGAAAATGCAGTTGAAATTTGAAATCAGAACACTTGGTTGAGTGCTTTGAAGTATAACACATGCCTTCTTCGCAAAAAGTTACAGAGAAGTTCATGACTTCATGTACAATCCATCTCTGGCATTGAATGTGTGAGCCATAGTTCAAAGGAAAAACAATTCTCAGCCTAAAAAATGCTGAATATCCATCTCGGTAGTACAAAAGTCCTCCTGTTCTGACAGTGTGATTTCTCTTTGCCATCCAAGGGTTAAACAAGTATGTCTTCCTTGCACATGGGCCCTATTAAACTAGCAATTATAAGTCTTACAGTTTGCTGAATGGATGCAGGCTAGGACATAAAAAAATAGCCAGAGAGCTTGAAGTTCAATCTATTTCTCTTTGGGCATCTCTAAGTTTCTTTCCTACTAACTTCTGTTGGCAAAGATGTTCAAAAAAGCAGTGAGCACTGACAGAAAAGTTACGTGGGGAGCTTTCTGCCTTGATCTGCTCAATCTAAATAAAACACATCACTTTAGGAAATTGAGCTGCTTTTTGTAACCACAAAGCCTGGTACGTCTGCTACTAAGGAGGGAAGTGCAGACAGACTTACACACTTCCTCATGAGTTCCTATTGATCTCAGGGGATGTTATCAAGTGTTTGTTCTAACCCTGTGGATGTCAGAGGCTGCTGAACTCTGGTCTTCAGACCACAGATATTTAATGGGAACATAATAAATAATCTGTGGCTCATCTGTAGAGTTGTATTGCCAACAATATTATCATTACAGTGATAGTGACGGTGGTTTCTGCAAGAAATGTTCAGGGCTGATTGTTGTCCATTGATCCAATGACCTGCTTCTCTAGAGCTTCTTGGCTTAAGTTCTTCCCTCGCTTTAACCTCCCACCCACAATGCCAGTGATTTCTGTCGGATTGGTGACACTTGCAGATCAAAATACAAGCAGGTTCCTTCTGTTTCTGCCTTGACTTCCTCTAAATGAATTTGGAGACATATTTACTGAGACCTCAGCATAGGTAGTTATGACTCTCGTTTTTCTTCTTCTCCTACAGTAACTTCGTAATTTTCAGGTTCACATAAATAATGAGGTAGAATCACAGAGTAGTTTAGGTTGAAAGAGACCTCTGGAGGCCATCTAACACAAGCCCCTGAGAAGTATCCGAGGTGATTTCAGTGTTTCTGCAGAGAACTGGAATGCCCTTGTAGAAGAAATTTGTAGCCTGTTTCATGCATACTAATTAATTACTGTATAATAAAAAGGTTGAACAGGGAACACTGAATAGTGAAGTGAATTTTGAAAGTTTTTCATTTTCTGTAGACAGTCATAAGGTATGGCTTAGTTCTACAAATGTTTCATTTTATGATATGATTTAGGCACTTGGAGGAAGTTTTTGAAAGTAAATACATGAATCAAAATATAGAAGAAAGTATGTGGGTTCTTCAGAAGTGCCAAGAGGCTGCAAGAGCTTCTGCAGCATGTACATATGTTCCTCAAAATCTGTTTAGATGGCTATCTTAATTGATTAGATGGCTAAACTGGGGTTTTTTTAATACTTCTGTAGTTTTGGGGTTTTGTTTTGTTTTTTAAAAAATCTGTCCTTACACAGTCAAGAGTCAGCATTCTTATTACTAAAAAGATAGCTGTATCTAAAATGTAATTAGAAATCTATTTGTCGTCTGTTTCTTTCATTTGGGGAAAAAAAAAACCAAACCAAAAAACCAAAAAAAACCAAGAAGCAGAAGTAACATCTAAAAGTTCCTATGCCTCACTAGAATATTATTAATTTTTAACTAGGACTATTTAATTGCATCTTCACCAATTTACAAGCCACAGTAATCAAACAGCTCCTAAAGCAATTTGAAGTATTATACTTCTGTAAGACTGTATTTGTTTTGCAATGTTTTCTTTATAAATAATATGCATTAGGTTGGAACATTATATTCATTAGCCTAGGGGACCATTGAAAAGCAGTAGTTATATGAAAGACTGAATTTCAGCATTTCAGGTACTATTAAGCTAGGTAATTAAATGAGACCCTTTGCTAATTGTACTGCATCAAAGACTGACAATGGCTAGGAAGAAATGGCATGTTCCATTCATTAAGCAAGGATAATATGCTTGTTATGACCAAATAATCCATCATGATCCGCAAATTGTTTATCTGTATGCTACATTAAGGAGACTTGGCGCTTGCATAGCGCTCTGGAGCACCGGTTTCCCATCTCCTGCTCCTCCGCTGGCGCGCCAGGGGGCGCTGCTCGCACCGCCAAAGCCGCCGCGCTGGGAACCCGCGGGTCCGACCGCAGCGCACCGCGACCCCGCTCGGAACTCGGAGCTGAACCCACCTTCAACGTTACTTCTCCTCACTCCTGCTCAGATGCTGTCACCTCAGTTATGACTATCCGGGATATGGTAATAATCTGGCCATTCACGTGTACAGTCACAGATGTGGCACGATGAATGTAACTTTAGAGTTACCGCGTGTTTAAAGTGATGGCTGAACTCAAGCTAAGTGTCAAGGGGTTCACCTGGATTAGCAATTTATCCTGGGCACAGCACTTTGAAGTAGCTATCCTTTTTCAGAATACAACCTGCAACAGATGTGTCTTGAGTATTTCAAAGCCTTAACTTCAAGCAAATCAAAATATGCAGTACTGGAGTGACAAACCCCTTTCAGATGTGTCATATCTGACGGAATAGTTGTTTCTTCAGTTAGTAAGTACATATTAAGACAACTAATTCACATTGCAGAAAACATACTAGGGAGTGACTCATGGTATATATATTTAAAGCTTATAAAGATATCTTGATTAATTTAACTTTATGCATGCAAACATGAAAGAAAGAATCAGAGGGATCAGAAAGACTTGTGAATCAATCGTTCCAATGGCTATTTATATGTGTAGATGCTACAAAACACACTCATGAAAAATGCTATGTAAGACATGGGCATTATTGATTTATAGACTGCTATTGCAGTAGAATCTAGAGATCATAATTAGTCCATCATGGTCCTTCCCAAGAGTATGCAGTGTCAGATTATAACACTTGGATGAAACAAAGAAAGAAAAAGAGAAGAAACGTGACAGATGAAAAAAATGCTGCTAGGGATTTCAGCAAGTGTTTGCCATAGGAAAACAAATGCTTACTCTTGGCTCTGTTCAAATTCTGCTCACATTTGCTTTCCACAAATGATGAAGTTATGTTTGCATTTTACGTCTCTGCAAGCTAATAGTCCCAAATGTTGCTGGTAATTTGAGTATTTACTACAAGTACGGACATCTTGAAAATCTGACCCTTATAATAGTTATTACAGTTTTGCAATTTAAAAAATTAAGGAACATGACGCCATTATTTACGTATAAAAACATTGGCATTTGGCCTTAGAATAGATACCAGATTTGTGGATGCTCAAAACATAGATGGATTCAAAAACAATTGGAAAAATTCAGGGGAGACAAATCCATCAAAGACTCTGATGCAATTGGTGGCTCAGGAATTCTCTGAGCCTCAAACCTCCAGAGCCTGGGGAAGGACGACCACTGCTCACTTCTCTTGTGCACCTTCCCAGGCATCCGGCTTTGGCCACTGTCAGAAACAAGCTCGGAGAGTGAACCTCTGGTCTGACTCCTCACAGCTAGTGTGATTGTAGAGATACATAGCACATTGAGCAAAAAAGATCAGATTCTTCAAAAACTGCAAATTTTGGAAAGGCTTTTGCATACGTATTTTTAATGTAAGTGCAAAATATTAAATTTGCATCTAGCTAATGGCATGACTTTTCTAAAGCTGATGTGTCAGGTGAACCCTTTGCAACCAGAAATTACAATGTTGAAAAGATTCACAGACCTCTACACGCTTTCTATCAAAAGTCTATTTTAAATTATATGCCCTTTACCTTGCAGTTGCTTTTCTGGACCTGTTTTCATGAAGTTTCTCACAGATAAATTTGGCAAAGGGAGGAGTCAGAGGAAAGACACTTCCATTATTTTACTCAACTCTCTGTGAATAAAACTAGACAATAAATACCTAAACCAACTGTTAGCCACATGGCATTTTGTCTCCATTGTTACCAAAATTTACCTCATTTTGGTAGCAGTGTTGAATGGTAGGAGGGAAGGCTACATATTTAATCCCTTTGTTAAATAGTTTGAATAACCATTGGTTTTTTTATATGCTCAGTTGTATTTTGAGAAGTCGTCTTCTGGTCAAAAAAGCCATGTCTTCAGATGTAACATGGAAGGGCATGGACCCATGGCACCCCAAATTTTTGATCCATGCAATAGATACTTCTTGTGTACACGGCTTACAGTCATGAGTATAACTAGGAAAGATCACAGTGACTAGTTGAGCTGGTTCTTCTCATAAATAATGGTATCTTGTGATCCTGAGTCCTTGTTAAAAACATTTGTCAACCAAAAAGATGACAAAGCCAGACACTATGGTAGAAAAATACATTTCAGATGTACTGAATATAAACCCATGCTATGCTGTCTGCATGCAGCACAAATGAATAACTGTAAAAGATACAAGTTATATCTCTATTTCAAGGATAAATGCTGACACTGAAGTATAATAAAATCACTTTAAATGGCAATATTCCTAACTGCAAAACAAAGCATAGAAAACAGAAGAGAGATGATAATGCACTCAGGTATGGGGAAGGGATAAAATTGAATGCTGAACATTTTTTCACTCTATTCCTCTATGTGAGTTCATATCTCTGACAGAATTTGGGATGCACAACTCACCCTTTCTTTCTCTTGGAGCTTGGAAAAAATACATGGAAAAATACAGAATGCAATTCCAGTATGGATACTTGCAGCAAATTGGCCATGATCATATTCCAAGGATTTTAAATTATAAATGTAAAGAACATGAGCGAAGAAAAGTATAATTCTAAATAATTACAAATAAGTGAGCAGAGATACATTAAATGAAAAAGCCATTTATTCATCCAGTACTATGAATTTTAAAGAATAGTAGAACATATACGTAGCTTTTTCCTCTCTCTGCCCACACAGTTGATGAAACTACTTGGTGTCATTATCCCATTATACATATAAGGACATTGAGGGATAGAGTAGGTGCTTGTTTAAGGTCACACTGAAAGACGGAGTCATTTGTATGATACAGTGCCAAGGATAACAATACACAGCAAGCTAAAACAAAGAACAAGTTAAATGGGCCTTTGAGTAGTAGACACACTCAGCGCTAAATGGTCACATCCAACACCACTCATGTATCAAGGACAATCTATGTTTTTGGCTAAATTACAGAGCAGTGGTCAAAGACTAGTTTTCATTACAGAATGATTAAAATCAAGATTACAGGCTGTAAAGTCTATTATACTCACATATGTCATGAGTTCTAAACTGCTGGCAACATCACAATCCCAACATCTGTTTTCTAGAGTTCTATCAGGTTATTCCTTCTGACACACATCTGCTTCCAGTCCACTCTTAGGGTTGTTAAACACATTTTTGATGTTCTTTTGTTACTGAAAATCTACATAGCACAATATTTGGTAATTTTTTTGCCTTAAAAACCACATTTTCACATTGAGAAAAAATTGTGTAAAATCTTGTACTTAACAATTTGCCATTTCATGATGAATATTATACATCCCCATGCTCAGGATGAGACAACTTTATAGCTTTTTCATCCTCTAACAAAAAATAGCAATTTGGTTAGCTGTAAGTACCTACTGTAACACTCAATCACCTACACAATGTTACTTCTCAAAGTACAGGATCATGTTTTCACCTGAGAAATGCTGGTGACATGTATTCGCCATATAGAACTTCTGCATGGATGCAGATCAACCAAACACAATTTGTATAAACTACCTCGATGCCTGCATACTCATTGGAGAGTTCTGCTATCAACTGCTATCTACACATGGCAATATCAGCTTTCATTTGATGGATTTTTTTTTTCTGCTTCCATTTTTCAGCATTGGGTCAGTGAATTGGCATCTGAATTCAACATTGCAGCTGGCAAAATATAAGTAGGTGACCGTGTGCATTTTCAGCCTAACATGCACTGTACAGTACTTCCAAAAGTTATACGAGGCTGATTGACTCTAAGTCAACATTGGCGTACTGTGACCTTATTTGTTTCTGAGCACGCTCCGTATTCCCTTACTGCAGGGCACACGCTACATGTAAGACTAAAAATTTCTGGTTTGCCAACTCACAAAAGCCCATAAAGACTTCAAAACTTAAACTCCCAAGATTCCTTCAGAGAAGCAAAGTCGTGTAACTACATTAAAACTATCTGTTGATGAACTATTTACTACAAGTAGAAAACAAAGAAACAAACAAGTTACAAAATCTATGCAGAATTAAGTTACATACTATTGGAAATGAAGTTCATACTACTCATTCCCTATATTCAAGACAAATACCTTGACAATCAGTCAATGTGCTGA
Source organism: Mesitornis unicolor (assembly GCF_000695765.1). Taxonomy (NCBI): domain Eukaryota; kingdom Metazoa; phylum Chordata; class Aves; order Mesitornithiformes; family Mesitornithidae; genus Mesitornis; species Mesitornis unicolor. Next base: position 156,085 of record NW_010203634.1, read on the forward strand.
AGTCTAGGGCTAAACCAGCGTTAAAAAACCACCGGAAACAAAAATACCCAACCACTTCTCCATACTCACTCGAGTAACCCTTTGACAAGGTAAGACCTGGACTTGGGGACAAGATTTCCATAAACTTTACTGAGAACAGGATTGAATTCATATCCATTCAAACTGTATATAGTTTCTGCAAACTAACCTACTTACCTTCAACAGGGTAATCTGAGAAGTAGCCTAATATCGTGAATAAAATGTCAGAAACTGACTTAAAAGATACAAAACCACTCTGGGGAAATAACACATTACAAAAATCCAAACGGATTCAGGATTATATATAATTTACTATATAAAGAATGCCTTTGTTTACATGTTAGAGATGTAATTTAGACTGTATCAAAGGTAGGTAAAGACATTTTCCATATTTTTTAATCTCAATATTATGGTTTCCTTTTTCAGAACCACGACAGTACAAAGCATACTCCTGACAAAGTTCTCCACAGTTCCTCATCAGAAATCTCTATTAAGGTAGTTTTCCTTGATTTGGCTTATCAGACTGGGAATAAAGTCTTACATGAACAACAGGTTTTCTAGAATCAGCTAAAACCTGTTTTACTCATTTTCTTTAGGGTAATATGTAATGATAAACTTTGATACCTGTTTCAGTAACTGACCACAAATGGAGAGGATCTCACTGATTTTGGTTGATTAGCCAGCCATAGGAACTGGCTGTGAGTTTTTGCCTCAAGGATCAGAGCCTAATTTCTCAGGATGAAGGCAGCAGGTTGTAAACTAAGTCACAATTTTAAGGCATTGCTTTGTTATAAAGCAGAGGGGTTTGTTTCTCTGTTCAGGTGATTTCTGCACTTGGTACTTCTCATACTAAAATATTTCAAATACTCAATACTTCTTGTTGAACCGAACCTTGTTTGCTGTATGCCACAGCTGCAGCAAAGATTATTAAAAGTATGTTTACTATTAGGCCCTAAATATTTACATTTTTTGCTGCAGGGAAGAAGATATGCCAGCTGAAGTTATCCAGGATTACCAGGCGAAAGCATCCAATTAAGTGAATAGGAATAAAAATATGGCCCATGAATTATATTTAGAAGATGGAACTGAGTAATGTGCTAAAGAAAATCAAGAGGATGAAGAGGCAATGACAGGGCAGAAGCTGGGTGAAACACAGGTGGGTCAACTTGCTTTCTTCATTTTAGGACTTGCAGTGGGCTTCCCTCTCTCTGGAGGGAAGCATAGGCACACAATGAAGACTCATGTTTTGGTAAGGCTCTTTTCTTTTGGTTTTCTGTTTTTAACATATGTTGCTTTACAGCAGGACTTGAGAGAGGAGTGCAGAAACAGGGCAGTGAGGTCAGTGGTGGTCCCTCACGTCCCAGCCCAGAATTTCTCTGCTCCCCAGGACCAGCTGTTCCTTCGCTCTCGACCCCCTCTCCTGACCTCCACCCGCGGCCCCCAACCTGGCCAGCTCGCACCCCAGGGCAGGACTCCCCTCTCTCTTGCCGTTATCGGCTTGGCAAAAGTACTTCTTCCCTTGGCATCCCCGTCGCTCTGAGAGGGCGTCTCACCTCGACAGCCTCCTCCCGCGGGGAGGGGGCTCCGCACCAGAAGACCGACACCGGATCCTGCTCCCCCGCTGGGTGCCGGC
>NW_010203635.1:0-27797 GCF_000695765.1 Mesitornis unicolor
GATCCCTGAAATATGATTTTGTGCTTATCCTGATGAAGTAAATCCTCAAAGAGGAGTGAGCCTGGGGCCCGGTCAGAAGCAGAAGCAAGCTCTGGGGTGGTGAAGGCAGAGGTGGAACTTTGCAACCCCTCAAGTTTTATTACACTGCCATGAGCTGGGTTTTAATATAATCTCACCCCACCCCCACTATCCCCTGTGATCCGGATACTTTATCCCACAAATACAAGTTCTGCTGTCTTGTTCACCACGTTTGGTGGCTGCTGGATTTGACGTTACAACGCGGATCTTCTTCAGCAACTCCTTGCTTTTAAATTTTCATTGGTATTCTCATCTTTGCGTGGTGGCCTTTTGCGTGCTCTTTCATGCCATCAATAAAAAAGCATTGCCCAGATATGTGCTCACTTTTAAACGTGAGCTGTAACTTTTTGTTCCTTTCAGACAGGTGTTTTGGGTTTTTTAGGGAGCATATTTAGAGCAACTCTGAAATCAAAAATATACCCTCTGATGTTTTAAAACCTGTGGGTACGTGTGCAGGTATAGTGAGCGAGGTAGTGCTGCAGAATGTGAACACTTGTGTCTAGTCCCTTAATATAATGTTGATTTGTCTTCTTTGAGGTTCCTATCTTTAGCACCTATGCTTTTGAGTTGGACATTGAGCATCAGTAATTTCTTCTACGGCATTGCTTTGGCAAATGCAAGAGTGCATCTCTGATTTTCAGTGTTTCCTGCATCAGTCAAAACACCCTACAGTCCTTTGACTTAACTCCTCCCCTTTCCGGGAAAGGGAAACTAATCCTTCACTTGAATTTCATTTCAGCAACTCATCCCCTATTCTTAGAATAGAAATAGGCAGGTGAAGCTTTCTAATTAATACATTTTTAAAGGAGTTTAATATTAAACTTTAAAAATTTTTATAAGCATTAATATATTAACTTCCCTCTTAAAAAAAATGAAATAAATGGCGTGCAACATAATATTCCAAACACTCACGGCTCGCTACAAAAATACGCACTCTCTGCTTCGCAGATAAAAATCAGAATTTTAAATACAGCAGACAGACACCCCCATGCACGTGCCTGCATCCTCATGGAGCTGCCTGCAGCAAACGTGGCTGGGCCTTGGCTGCACGCAGATCTGTGAAAGGTCGCAGGTATTTTGGGTGGAATTGCGGCAATGCTTAAAGGAAGAGGCAGGGACTTCCTCCGAAGTGTTTTGCATTGTTTGAAGCCACATGACAAATTTGTACGTGGCTGCAGTTCTGCTTCTGTTCACAAGTTTTAATGCCTCCAGAACATTCATATTATTCTTTTTGAATGTGTTTGTTCTTCAGGTTTATTTTTTTTTTCTTAGACCACCTTCTGTATTGTGGCAGCCGTAAAAGCAAGGACCATTTTTTCACTCCAGTGAGTGACCTTTTCAAGCTTTGCCCCACCAAGGAGGATGTGTCCCTGAGACTTACACCCCTGGGATGTTGTTGTGCACCTATAAAGAAGAGTTCTCCCTTCAGTCATGAATGTGTCCTCACCTCTGTCTGACAGTGCCTGTTTTAAGGGCAGTGAGAATGAATACGAAAATAATCAATCTTCTGCTATCCATTTCTGCCTTTACAACCTGCCAAGGGCATGAATCGGTTTCCAGAAGAGGTTCCTACTTCGTATATTGCACTAATTCTCACTCTTCTCCCCTCAGCCTAGATGGTATACTTTATTCCAGAAGCTGATAATGTTTTTATTCAATACTGAGGTTAGAGTTTTTTTATTATTATTTTCCCTGCACGCTTTCAAAGCCAACTTAAAATTCTACTTCTGTCTTTGTGTTTCACTTGTGTCTCTGCAAACACTCCGTATTCACAGTTTGAAATTCTGCAGGCGTGCCTTTTCAGCTCTTGCATTTCAGGGCCTTTAGCTTCTGAGAGCTAATGTTGAAAACCTTGGGGTTTGTGCTCATTTTACAAAGGTAACCTCGTCTCTACTGTAATGCATGGGGTTCACGTGCTGCTCAGCCATCTTTTAATAACAAGCCCTGTACTTCTTGCCTTCTCCTAACTCTTCATCAGAAAAGGTTTCAATTGCTCTTCTAGGATTCTCTCACTTCTCATTCCTCTCTTGTTCACATCCACGTGCTCTTTCATCCCTTTTGGTTGCAGCTTTTTCAGCCAAATATTGTTTGTGTTACCATCTCCTGCTTTCCTCACACTCTGCACAGCGATGCACTTTCCGACTGATACTGATGCGTTGCGGGTTTGAAACCCACTTACATTGCCCATCAGTGGGAAATAAGGGGCTTTGATTTACACGTGCAAGTTTGTCTTGCAGTTTAATTTGTTCAAATCTGGAAAGGAAGGTAATGCTATGTTTCTGTGTAGCTTAAATAGAAGTTTATAGACCCAGGAACAACACCTGCTTGGAGGGAAGGCTGAGTTTTGCTCTCTGTGCTTCCCCATCTCGTTCTCTGCTGTGCTGTGCTCCACAATCCTTTTTTTTTCTGGGATCTCGCTGCTTTCTAGACCTCACAGCACCTTGCACCATGGCACTGCATCTGTTTCTGTATCTCTGCTTACTCTTCAGCAAACCAGTTGTTTTTCAAAACTGGAGCCAGCCTGCTGTTAGCCTGTCCCGCCTGGCTGTGTTAAAGGGTGTTATTTTAGATCTTAAGCGTAGAGAATATCTGGAAATTGATTCTTCTGTAATTAGGAACAACATTTTCATTAATTCCTCCTGTATCCAAATATCCTTGGAGTTCAAAAGCTGCAGTCAAAAGCATCGATTTTTAAAGTGCTAAATCCCAGTGTCTGCTTACATCTTGAACAAAAGAATAACATTGATCTCCTCTGGCTGAACAGATCTCTTAGTCTTGTGTTTGCAACCACTTCTTTTTTCCCCCAAATGTTAGCTTTGTAGCAAAGCTTTTTATAGTTGTGTGTATCTCTGCAGTCGGGGTAGGTTCTGGGGACGGACACCAGCGCTTGGATTTCTGATCCTGTATGGGCCATGTGGCTGTGGGAAGTTCTGCCACCTATTTTGGTCTGTGTTGCCATGTATAAAATGGAAATGTGTTGCAATGTAGACAGGCATTATTTTAGGTCATCACAAGTTATTCTATTTAGAAAATAACTTGAGCTTTATTTAATCCCTGTCACTGAAGGATGGGGGAATCGTAGCGTGTAAATGCATTTTTAAATGCAATTTTAAAAGTTTTGCTTAGATGGCCTCCCTGTATGGATTTGGTCTCCCAGATGCTGTGCGTGCTTCATACATTTTAAGTATTAGCAACCAACAGGGTCAATGAATGGATGTCTACATTCAAACAAGGTGTTTCCAAATCTAATCCAGTTCCTGCCTTAATGAACCAGTGATCAGTGTTCACTAGAAAGTGGGTTTATCTTGGTGGTTTTTTTAATTTTTCCTCTGTGCAAATGAGGTTAAGAAGCATCAAATGAAGTTAAAAATAACGAGAGAGCATCTGCAGCTTCTTTCTTCCTAGTTTCTTGAAATGCTGCTTTTGCACGAGTCTGCCCATCTCATCCCTGTTTCCCAAAGACCCTGCTCTTGCTGTGAGCTCTCCCTGCGCTGTGCTTCGCCTTGGCTGGGTCCTTTCATTCATGAGCAGTTCACTTTGGTGCTTTTGCCTTGACAGAGCACTTTTAAACACTTCTGTGGTTTGGGACAAGATGGTTCAGCCTTCAGCAAGATGAAACCTGTCTATATTGCTTGTGAAGTGCAACAAAATCTCTTATCATTGAAGTAATCCACTGTAACAACAACAAAAGTATATAATTCAGTTAAAATGCATTTTACGTTAACTCATACTTGCAACTTTATTTCCATGACGTTCAGAGGAAGAAATGGAGCTGTTCTTTGTGATTTCTGTCTAAATGCTACATTGGGAATGAGCGTGGCACATTGGTGTAGCAAGGAGAACCTGACACCCAACTGTTGGGTGGACGTGGCTCCACAGGCTTTGCTCTACAGCAGTTTGAGTTATGAGTAACATCAAGTGAATTCAGCTGTAACTAAGTAAATCTGTCACTTGGCAACTAATGGGGATCATGTGAATCATTACTGTGGGTATTCTCATTTCGTATCTTTTTTTTATTTTACTGGTGAGGTTTAGTTTCAAAATGTTTCAACTAAATGCCTTTTATTTGTAGGAGCCAAGATCAAATTCGTCACCGCTGTTTCAGAGGGCTTTTCAGGTAGGCTTGACGTCAAGTTTGGTTACTCGGAGAGATGAGCAATGATGAAGATGATGATTGGAACAGCAATCCAGGAGAATAAATGCCTGATGTGACCATGTGGCTGTATTATTGCCCAGTCTAGATCAGCACAATGCTAAGTCAGCAAGGCTGCTCTTGACCATAAAGTGAAGATGAAGGAAACCTTCTTTCAGTAATGTCTACAGGGAATGAGAATCCTGAATTTAAGGGATAATTCTGCATCTTGAGTTCTACAATTTTGAAGTCTGAGCTCTACCTTGATTAGGGTGTATAGTGATTTAGAGTGAGAGACGAACAGGGCTTTGTTTGTCTTGGTTTAAAACCTTGGAGTTAAGGAGGAAAATGACATTGTACTATTTGTGATTTCCAGCTAGTTCTGACCATTTCTGTAGGAAAACCCAGCTGGGATAAAAGATAAGCATAAAACATGCAGACCTTGATTAATAAGACTAGAAAGAAAAATAGATGTTTTGAAGGAGATGGTGTGGACTTCTCTCAGTTCAGGACTGCAGGAACAAACCGGCTGGTTTTGGGGGTGCTGGGAGTGCAGAGTGGAGGGCACAGGAGAGCGATGGGCAGGGGAAGAGGTGTGGGAGATGCTGGCAATGGATTTATTTTAATTTTATTTTGTTTTGCCGAAGACAACTTTATCCTGGATCTGTGATCTGTCTCTTTTCTCTAGTTCTCAGGCAGGCGCAACTGGAATGCAGCAAAAGACTTGCAGAGATACAGACATCATTACCCGGTACGGACTGAAGGATGCTGCATGTGCTCTTGTGGCTCTTCCTCATCGCGTGCTGATTTTAGGAACCCTTTCTAGATATGAGGGCACCCTTTTGTCTTTATATTGACAGGCTCCGAACCTTTAAAGGATTCGTTTGTGAGGGGGAAGGGATGATGTGCATGTGAGTGCATCAGAAACAAGCTGTTACTTCCCAAAACGCATTTCAAGGATTAGCTTGAAATGTTTAGGAAATGTGAGGGAAAGCAAGAAGTGTTGAAGTGAATACTGCCTTTTAAAAGGTTGCGGCTTGTTGATTTCTTGTTCTCTCTCCAGGGTTTGATAGAACCAGAAAATGAGGAGGAAGAGATGTGGAACTTAAGCTTTTATAAAAATGAGATTAATTTTTCGCCCCAGGGTGAGTATCTTGTGTGATGACTGTTTGGTGCTGCTCTGCTGCAGCTGCTTGAATTGGTGAGAGAGTAGCTTGATCCATGTGGGGCAATTATTAAAAAACCCAGCCAAACAAACAAACAAACCCCACCACCAAACAAACAAATGAAACCAAACCCCAAACTAAACCAAACAAAAAACTACTAAGAATTTCTCTTTTCAAGTGTCCTAGTTTCTTCTGTATGGTCCTTAATTTTGTGTTTGGTGGTAGAAAACTAAGGGTTTTTTTCTGGCTTACCAGGACCGTTGTCCCGTTAAAGAAGCCAATGCCAGTATGTGAACACCTGGTCTGGATAATGAGCCACCCTGGCTGACTGCCCCACTTTTATTTTCAGTTGGTGTCATTTCTTGCCTGACTTTTTCCTTTTCTTTTCAGGTTTGCATATTGACACTCTGCTTGAATCTTGGTGGGACAACTATGAAGTTCTGGAAGAAAATCATTCTTACATACAGTGGTAAATTGTCTGCGTTAATATAATGCCTCTATTTCGTTGTGCCTCTTTAAAAGTCAGTTATATCTGTGTTCCTGAATTCAGCTTCCCAAAAGGCCCAGAATTTACTCTTTAGTAAAACCTGTGTCCACTTTATTTTTATTGAGTTACATGCTTCTGGAAGCAATGCAGTGGAAATCCTGAAGGCGCAGGTTTCCTGTGCCGCTGTGGCAATAGATGAGTCATGCTTGTTTTACATGTTTGTCTTACAGCATCCTGCAAAGCAAAGTATTAGGGCAACGAGAGAGATCCAGATAAGCAAAGTATGTTGTTATCACTGGTGCAGACAAAGATATTATGGGAGAGTTTTATTTGTCATGTAGTAAACTACTTTTGTGTCCATAAGGATGTGAGCTCTCCAAGAAATGCCCATGATATCGCAGCTGTTGGAATCTTCTTTAGTTTTAACAAAATAGGTGCCTGGGGTTGGATGTCATCTTTGCTCATCTGGGCTAAAAATGTCTTTCCTTTCAGGCTATTCCCTTTACGTGAGCATGGGATGAACTGGCGTGCCAAACCACTCACGTCTCAAGAAATCAAGGTATTTAAAGCTTTTGCCTTTTTTTTTTTCTTCCTTGAGCTCTGAAAGCTGTTAGGGTTTTTCCTAAATGCCTTGTATTTGAAGCCTAGTGGTTTTTACATTGCTTCTTTAGGGCCCTAGTGCGAGCAGAGCTCACTCAAGCACTGTTAAGCATTTGTCTATCTTGTGTCTGCCGCATAACTACACCAGCACATGAAATGCTTGGTGATGTAATCAAGCTTTGTTTGTAACTCGGATGCCACTTAAACTGGTGTAGGTAATTAGGGAATTGCACCTTGTACTCATTGATCTGCCTTGTTTTCAGGCCTTTAAGAAGTCCAAGGAAGTTATGCAAAGGTTCATCCGTGCTTATCAGCTCATGCTGAGATTTTATGGAATCATTCTGGTCAGCGAGGAAACCGGAGAACTTAAGAGAGCAGAGAATTGGGCTGAACGATTTCAGAACTTGAACCGGTGAGTCTCTGTTTATGCTGCTGGTCATTTGCTGCAGCCAGGTACTTCTTTGAGAAGAAAAAAAACTCCAAGTCAAGAAAACCCTCAGCCCTTGAGGAATGGAGGCTTTTGTGGATAAAACGATAGCTAGCTAAAGTATTTCTAACTTGGTTCAGCCTCTGACTGTAGCTCATCACACTTTCCATCACTTCAATAAGTGACAAATATAATAAGTAAACCAGCTGAGATTGGTTTTCTTTTGTATCTGGTGCAGCTGCTAACAGCCATTATTCTTCTTGTTGGTCTCCAGAAGTACAAAATACAGGCTTGGAGATGTTCATATTTGCTTTAGCAGAACTTGTGTTTAAAACCGTATTTTAAGCAGGAATCACCGAAACATTTTCACAGGTAGCCACATTGCCTGTACAGTATCCTGTTAAGCTACAAAATAGAAGTGTTTCCATAGGCTTCCCTCATTGTTTATAAAGCTGCCTTAATGTGAGTGAGATGCTTTGAATCCTTGGTTGAAAAGTGCTCTGCAAATTGATAGTAACATTGTTAAATTATTGCAGTCTTCGATTTAAAGGCACTAAAGTTTTCTGCCTTTTTTATTTTCAAGAAGCTATGTCTATCTTAAGTCCCTAAGTTACCAATCTCTGGCGGTGTCCTTACTTACCTGTGTCCTTACACTTTTCTACAGGCTTACTCTGTAGGGTCACTGTCAGGGGCAGGGTATTGGGCTGTATGGGTGTGTGTGTCTGACCCAGTATGGTGGCTGTCATCTACTGGTTGGTGATGCAGAAAGCCAGAGCCTTCCCAAGCCATTGAGATGTTTAATCTGAGGAGGGCTAGAAGGAGACTGCTGAAGGCAGACAGCAGCAGTAGGTGCTTTAAAAGAAAGCCCACCTATGCTCCTGTCTGCAATGTCAAATAATCTTTAATAGATCACAGGTTTGTAGTGACTTGTAAGACTTTCACTTAACAGCTTTACTGATCTGTTTTGTTCAGGTTCAGCCACAACAATTTGCGGATCACGCGCATCCTGAAGTGCCTGGGGGAGATGGGATATGAACACTATCAAGTGCACTTGGTAAAGTTTTTCCTAACAGAAACTCTGGTTAAGGAGACGTTACCAAATGTCAAGAGAAGTGCCTTGGATTACTTCTTGTTCACCGTCAGAAGCAAGCAGAAGAGAAAAGAACTGGTCTACTATGCTTGGCAACACTTCAGACCTCGAAGCAGTTTCGTGTGGGGGCCGCACGACAAACTTGTGAAGTACAGACCCCGCTCTGCCAAGTCACAGCTGCACCCAAAGGCTGAAGTTAAACAGGAAACTCCTGGTGAAAAATGTGATGATTCAGTGGAGAGGGATCAGAACCAGTCCCTAGAAGAGCAGCAGAGAGCTGGAGATGCTGCAGACTTGCAGCCTGAAGTGAATGATGAAGATGTAAAAGAGAAGATAAGTGACTGTGTTTTGAAGGGAGGAGATGGTCAAGAGAAGGAGGCTTCACCTACCCAGCAGGAGAAGGAGGAGGGTTTGAACAGTGAGACTGAAGAAGTGCAGGGTGCAGCAGAGAATGATTGCACGAAGGAAAGCAAGAAGAGAAAACTGGATGCAAATATGGCAGATGCTAAAAAGAGCGGACCGTTGAAAAGCCCTACTGATATTGAAAACATCTCCCGTAATCTGGGTGAATGTGCCATTGATGCAGAAATCCCTTCCTCAGTTTCGCTCTTAGAAGCAGAAGAGGATCAGGAAACACTGAAAGAAGATGACGCAAGTACCAAAGATTTAACAGTGCCGGAGTCCACTGACGCAGCTGTAAAACGAAGGAAAGTTGATAAAAGAACATCGAGAAACAAAGCATTCAGCTTGGCCATAAACCTGAACGTGGGGCCCTCTGCTTCTAGTGCTGAGTTAAATCCATCTGTTGTGAACGCTGAGGCTGAAAAAGAAAATGTCAGTGAGAAAAATGCAACTGTGGAAGTGAGAAGTGAGAAGGGGGATGGAGATGCAAATGGTGGGGATCTGAGACCCCCGGGTGATTCCAGGCTCCCCAAAACTGGGTGGACTTCTCCAGTAAGTGATGATGGCTTGAAGTCAAGTGGAGATCAAGTCACAGCAAAGAGTGATCAGCACCGCTGCAACAGCACGCTCCTGGAGGGCAAAAGTGAGGTAGTTGGGGTAGAACAGCATAAAAAGGCAGAAAACGCCAGTGAAAAAGGGCAAGCAGAAGTCACAGACAAGAAACAAGTTTCGGAGAGTCTTGAGCAGAGCACGGCATCCACTTGTCCTGAAGAAGACGCTGCTGAGGTTGCAACACAAAACCCTGAAAGCTGTGAGCGTGCAGCAGAACCTGGTGAAGAGCAGGTGGCAGCGGATTGACACCAGCACGGCAAGCAGTGGAGCAAGCGGAGATGACGCTGCTGTCACTGCAGGACACGGCTTCAGAGACTGGGCTAGCAGAAGTACACGGGAAAATAAACTTCCCTTGGGCTGATCCAGGCTAGCGCCTGTCTGACTGTCAGCCTTCTGCTCTTTTTTAATCATCTGTAGTTACTTCACTGAGACCCAGCCCTTCACTACCATAAAGAAGGAAACGCAAATTAATCACCTTCATGGACAGATTGTGTCCTGTTCCTGTTTTTTATCTGATGTTCAGGACTATCTTGGAGTAACAGGGATTTTTGCACTTTGCTTTGGTTCTGGTGTGGCCCTTCTTAAAGAGAAGTGGAAAACTAATCTTTCCTTGTTTGAACTAGTCGAGTATTTATTAAATACATGACTTTTAACGTAAGACAGCATGACCTAATTTGCCAGGCCTTTCTGTTATCATGTAACTTCTATTTGTTATTTTGAAAGGCTGTACCTTCCCTTGAGATTTGTTCCTGGCAAAGGTGCTGTGTGTCTGTTTCCTAGGGCATAAACCGTTCCTTTTGTGACATTTGCCTGAAAGAGATGAGTATCAGCATTTCCCATTATGTGAGAGTGTAGCTGCCTCCCCTCCTATAAAGAAAGTAGGCTTGACTGTAGACTGGGATAAAATTAATAGTCAAAATGTATCCCTGACCAGTATTAACCTTCATGTATAGATACTGTTCTCCAGGGTGCAGAGTGCTGAGTAATTTGTTCCCTTTATCCCCAGCAGAAGTTGCTTTGTAGTGCTTGTTAGAATTGAAAATACGAATTGCCTGCTGGTTTCTGAAAGCAAAACCTTCAGGCTTTGCATAAAGCTGGCTAGAGCTGCTTTTGCCCAACTTTTTCCACTACTTTCAGACCCTTCATAGCCTTCCGCAGATATTTGTGTCCTCTACTCCTTCAAAGGCCTTCCTTCCTCAATTGCCAAAATAGAACAAATATGTATTACTGCATCTTTTCAAACCTTGCCATTGATTTGCAGTGGCCTGTGGGGCCTCTTTTCTGCAGGCCCATTGCATGGAGTTAGATGTGTCAGATTTAACCCACGTCCTGGTTAGGGAAGGATTGTTTTACCATTAATGATCAGCGTGCCAGACAGTGAGGGCATGCTGGAGTGCAGCATGTCTGGAAACCACTGGGCTTTGTGGGGCAGTTAATTAAAGCTTTAATTGGAGGGGGTATGCTTGTCTGGTTCATTTATTTACAGCCCTCAAGAATTTACTTTCAGACCTTGCCAGCTGTTGGCTTGCCCTAATGCTCCTGACCTCCCTGTAAGCTATTCTGCCTGACCTACACGGTATTCAACCGAGTCTGAAGGAGCATTCAACAATTCACACATTTGCTCCTAGAGATTTACGACAGAGGACCCGTTTCACGAAGTGGAGGAAACAGCCAGAAGGTCTGGACTTGCTGTTTGCCCAGATTGTTTGCTTTAGTTCAGGGGTTTTTAGGTGCTGTTTGTGCAGGAGCTGGCTGGAGGCTTGCGTGCCAGCGAGCAGATGCAGTATCCTGTGCTGTGTTAATGTTTTTCCTCTCTCTGCTGCAGCTCCTAAGAAACTTCGTCTTTCAAGGAATTTGATGGCTTGCTTGCCTTCCCAGACCATAGGTCCTGATCCAGCGCATACCCTGTGTGTGGGAATAAAAACCTGCAAGGTTCACGGCTAACGTGCACGGTCACACACGTATGAGTTGACTGGATGAGGGCGCGTGTGGCAGTGAATAGTGTGCACAGGGCCCCTAAGCATAGGCATGAGGTGAGGGTGTTCTGGTTATTGGTGAATAGAGGATGAGTATGGACGAGTAGGAAAAATCCAGCTACTGCTACAGTGCTAATTGGGGAAGTATTTTTTAATGTTTTTAATTTTTGTTTTTTCTTATGGACAAATGGAGTTAAATAGCCAATAAGGATACACTTAACTACAGATATAAATACTTGAAGATGTTGAGTGAAAATTCTTTCATAAAAGATTCATAAGAAGTTGTTGATCATGGCTTTTGTACAGATTTATAGCAATTTTCTTATTTAATGATGTTTTCGTTGTGAAGATGTGCTCTGAGGCATAGGACATGTATCTTGCTGCAGTGATGTGTGGTTTGTTTTTGTGTTTAATACGATTTCACTGTGAGCCCTAATCCGGAGTGCTCCAACCAAACCATTCCCCATCGTGATCAGGTTCAGGGTTTTGGCTGTGGGTGTTTGCAGTGAGTTCACAGGAAGTTTCCCAGCACTTGCAGCTGTATCACTGAGTTTGTTACATTAATCTCACCTATTAAAGCATGACTTTAATGCATACCGACTTCCACTTATGTATTTTTTCATCTTTGAAGGCAGGACGTGACCGTGTATCTGCCCACCCACCACCACACCCTGCAGCCGTCTCCTGTTGCTTGGGCACCTCCAAGGAATGGGTGCATGGGGCTGGTGGGCTCCCCATGAGATGAACCTGCTGCTTGATCCACGTGGAGATGATGCTCAGTCTTCCCCCACCATTATAAAGCATGGCCAGTGGATATTTGTGGGGAAAAGACACACCCCCACATGCTTCTTGTTGAATGCTGTGATATGAAATGTTTGGGTATGCCTTGCCTCGGCCCCAAGTGTGTGGTGATGTGATAGAGCAAACAAGGGCTTTGCTTTTGAGGAGCTCTCAGGGTGTGAGCAGGTATGAGGGCTTTGGTCTGGTGGGCCTCTTTCTTCAGGACACAAGCACAGGGATGTCTCTGTGGGACTTGTGTAAGTCCCTGTGTCTCTTTGGCTGTGCTCCCTCTGCCTGGGGACGAGGAAGGAGAGGAGAGGACGGGTCCTCCTCTTGTTCTGTGAGATGGGCCTGAAGGTGACTGCTCCCAGGGCTGTTCACTTGCTGGTCTCAAGCTCTGCTTGCAGAGCCCTCCAAGCACTGGCTTGCTCTGAGCAACGTGTGACTGAGGAATTTGGATCTGCTTTGCCTTCCCTCTTGCCATCAGTTGGCCAAAGAGGATGGATGAGCTCTGTGCAAAACAGTTCCTGCGACTGCACTGCTCTCCCTCTGCAGGGTCTGTGGTGCAGACATACAGAACCATCCAGAGACATACAGACACATTCCCCATCTGCCCACAGCTGCCTGTTCCACAAAGCCTTGTGGGAACTTGGGAAATCTTTGAGCCCTGTATCCGGGCTGGTGGAATATTGGCTGCTGGGGAGCTGGGCAGGCACACACGGCGCTCACACAAACCTGCCAGACTGAAACCCGGTGTTTCATTTTTTTAAGCTTTGCGTTTCCACTTCTGCTCTCCTATTGCTGACCAAATGAGCTGTGTCATTTCAGTCCCAATGAATCTTTCTGCTGTTTCTGCTTCCAAGCCCTAATTTGGGTGAAATTATCTTTAATGAATAAAGGGAAGCATGAAGCCATTTACAGGAGACGCATCTTGGTGACTGTGTTGCCATTTGGGATCACCTAGCTGTGAGCTGTCATCCTCTTCCTTCCTTGCAAATATTTCAAAGGCAATTTTATTATTTTTTATGGCTCTGAGAATGTTTCTCCTCTTGTATCTGACTGCAGTCATCTGTCTTCTGGTCAGGATCCATCACTTTCTCAAGAAATCAGTTGGTGCTCTTTAGTTCTCCCTGGAAAAAAATACAACAAAAACTAATGAATGTGAACACACCTCCAGAGCTAATAAACCATCTCACAGAGCAGTAAGTGCATTTCTCTGTAGCACATCTTGCGCTCATTACAGGTACCCTGATTTCCCCGGTGAAGTTTGGCAGCCCCAGGCGCTAAGTCACCTTCTTCGGGCACCCTCCCTGTTTGCTCAGGGTTGGAGCTGCCCAGCGGGGCATGAATGAGAGCTTCTCTTCCTGCCTGACTGCTGCTCCCCCTCCTTCTCCCACCTCCTCCCGAAACCTTCTCTCTCCTCCCAGCTCGGCCCCTCTTGCCTGTGCTCCTCAGCTCGGCCCCTCCGGCTGGAGCCGCAGGTTTATCTGGAGGCAAGGAGTTTACACTGAGACCCAGGAGGAGGAGGAGGAGGGATCTGCTGGACCCTGGAGGAGAAGTAGTTCAGCTGCCCAGGAGGGACCAAGAGAGGCAGAGCCTGTGCACCATGGCTGGATCCTCTGCTCTTGGGCTTCTCTTCCTATGTCAGCTCTTGGCCACAGCATCAGCTCAGGTAAGAAGCCTCATTTAGGTCTTATGCTCAAGAGAAAAGGGGGAAAGAACCTAGTGCTTTCTGTATGTTATAGCTGCAGGGTGAAATGTGGCAGCAGGCAGGTTATTGGGGTCTAAAGTTTGTGAAAAATGTGTGTGGTGGTTGTGCTGTTACACAGAGAGCACCTAGCGAGCAGGGCAGGTCTTGTACCTGTGCAGGGAGGCTTTTAAATTCTATCCTTGTGTGTAGAAACTGCTGCTTTATCCTTTCCATGGAAGTATCGTCTTCCCATTCAGTGCTGCCGTTACAAGAGATAAAGCCTTGGGAAAGGGGAGACCTGGTGATGCAAGAGAAGTGGTTCTATTTTACAATGAAGCAATAGGTTGCCAACGAGACCAATCTCCTGATCTGGGTCTTCACCTGAATCAGAATTTCTTGTTCCTTCCCTCAATCAGTTTTCAAATTTTACACTTATAAAATAGCGTATTTAACCCTTGTTCGCTTCAGACGTGAGGCTAGATTAAACTTCCCTGTATGGTGTGAATGTTATTGCCTGGGGAAGTAACTCTTCAGTGAGGCTTTTCATTGTGTTAGTGAAGAATTTTTGCAGTCTGGCTTGGCAATTCAGAGCTGCCCTCATCTGCTGCGAGCAAGGCTGCTTGTACAATGAGACCTTTGTTTGCTGAAGCTACAGCAAGTTGCTCTCTGGAGCCCTCTCCATACAGAAGTCATTTATTGGACCTTTCTTTCCTTCCCCTCACCTCAGAGCTCCTCCAAAATCCCAGATTTTCAAATGGCATTAGAGAGGAGGCTTCCCCTTTTCCCTTCAGTGCCTGCCTGGCTCTTTCATTTGCCCCATCAGACTGGGACTATAATTTCACTTTTAATGCTAAGCACTTGGCACCTATTTTCCGTGGGCTTTGCATTTCCTCCTCTGCCCAAAATGAAATGTGCCTGTAGGCAGGAGAACCATTTCCAAACCCGTTTGCTGCCCAGCGACCAGCTTTGGTTCCCAGCATAAGCCACCAGTTAAACCAGCTGGGAGCCCTGAGGATGTGCTCGGCCAAAAAGGTTTTCCAAAAAGCCTTGCACCAGCACTGAGCCCCTCCAAGTCCACCCAGGATGGCGGGGCCCTGGGGGATGAAGGGTTAGTGCAGGTTTAGGGTTCAGCTGTAGGACTTGGCCATTGCTTTCTGATTTATCCCCTGTGCTTCTTATGATGAAAAAAATAACCTCTCTCTCTTTACCCCAATATTTGCAGAGAATAGGACCACAAGGCCCTCCTGGACCACGAGGACCCCCTGGACCATCTGGCAAGGACGGCATAGACGTGAGTGACGTGAGGGCAAGGGGTGGAGCAGGGGCAGAGCCAACCCAGCAGAGAAGCTGCTTGTTCTCCAGAGCTCAAAACTCGGGGCCACCTTTCAGAGGTGGATGGGCCTGGAGAACCAACCCCATCGCAGGAGACCTTCTGCAAGAGCGGGGGTGCCGAGTGGCCTCAGGTTCTCTGCAGGATCAATCGCCTGTCTCAAAAAAAAGTTCAGGACAGAGCTGGGGTTTCGTGATGCTGCTTGCAAAGCAGAATATTTTTCTTTCAGTGTCTAGGGAGGAGAGGGAGTGTAATATGCACGCATGCATTGCAGTCATTGCATGCTCTGTAGTTCAGAGGGATGTTTATGTGACGCTTCAGGGCATCCGTGTTTCTACAGAGGCCCCAAGAAACTCCAACACGCAGCACTGGGCACTGCTGTTATATTGGTTTTATTTCAGCTTTGTCAGTATGGCTATCCCTAACCCGTAATGGCAAATGAGAGGTCAGAATCTGGCTTGTGAGTTGCCTTTAGTGGCACAAGAGGCAGATGAAATGGGCACCCTTTACTTCAGCAGGCAGTTCCTTGTAAATATACCTCCTGCAGAGGTAGAAGACTGTGGCCCACAGGACTTACTGGAGGAGAACTTGTCCTATTGCTTTTAATCGATGTTTCCATAGAAATGAAAGATTTTACTTGTGTGCATCTGTTGGATAAGGACTGAATTGTGTCCTGTAGCTGGCAGTGGATAAAAAGAGCATCAGATGGACTTTCAACGAGACCACATCAAATGCAAAATGCTTCGATATTCAGTTTGAGTAGCACTTGTCTCTCGGAGCTGCTTATAGAATAGGTCAGGGTATTTTAAAGCCTGTCTGAAGTACATTTATTGGAATTGGGCCTTAAGCAACCTTGAAAAAAATCTATTCATTCAATGCTGGTCATTTTCTGTTGGATAAGAAGTTTAAAAAGATATACGAGTTCCCTGGTATATGGTGAACAAGGAGCTTTTTTGTCTGCAGTGGGGAGCTTTCACAGTGGCTCTGTGAGCAAGGCTGAAGAGAACCTCATTGATTTGCAGCTACTGAACATCTCACTCTGGTTTTGTAGCCTGGAAAGCTGAGAACTGGTACCTCAGTGGTTTCCTCTCTGCTGGTTTTCATGATAGGATAAAAGAGGGCAGAGGACACGCGTTCATGTTCGCAGCAGTGAGCGTGTGGAGTCACTGCAGCAGAACAGTCCTGTGGCTTCAGGAAAGGGTGACTGTGTTTCTGTACAGAGTGAAAAAGAAGAATTTGGGAGGGATGGAGGTGGTGTTCAGTGCCTGCTTTCTACAGGATATTCTACACCTTAATTCTGGAACGGCAGCAGCACCAATTCTGATCGCTGTTGGGAACAGAAGCCTGGGGAGGTGCTGGTCACATGAACCTGTGCCCTTTCATCCACCACTAAAGGCTTTGGAGTGCTCCCTGTGGGACAGGACCAAATAACATCAAATTAACATGAAGAGTTTACTCCTAATAAATCAAATGGCCAAGAAAAGTACTTAAGGTGCTAAGTCTTGCAGACCCAGCTTGAATCTGGAGTTGTGGCCATGCAGGAATAGCCCAAGTGGTAGTGTCAATTCTACCACTGCAAAAAATGAAACTATTATTTTATTTCTTTTATTTTCTTGATAAGACCTTTTTTGAAGTTCAACCAGAACTTTTCTAGACTGTATCTGTGCAAGTTTCTTGAGCTCTGTAAGCCGCTCCAGCTGGGTCATCTTCCCAGATGGCTTTGGTTGGATGCAGTGTGGGAAGAGTCACTGAACGGTCTTTGAGCTGGATGAGCGCTGCTGAGGTGTTCAGCAGTCCCTTACCATCAGCTGTGAGCAGTGAGCGGTGCATAACGTGCAGCTGAATTATTCAGGATAGCTGCGAACGAACCTTGGATGAACCCCATAAGCGCAATTTCTAGAAGCTCCTGCTTTTGTTCCTGCCTTTCACTGGCAGCGGCACCATGAAGTCCCTCTGCAATATTTCATAATTACAGCCTTTAACATGCTTCATACTCCATAACAAGCAAAATCTCTCCCTCCCAAGAACAGAAGCAGTGTGTTATGATCGAAAGAATTAGCGACAAGTTCCTGTGCATTATTTCTGGGGATGTAATTCCCCAAATTGCTAATAAGCAATTGTCACTTTTCAAAAATCAAACTTTTTTCCCTCCCACTTTTTGTCTCCTGGGCTGACTTGCTAAGAAAGAGTAAACTTACTTCCCTCTCGTGTAGCACCAGGAGAGCATTTCCTTTTGCTGACAGCCCTTGCCTCTAATTCCCGGTGATGGGGCATTAGGGCTATGAGCACTGATTAGACTTTTGATTCAGCTGACTGAAGTTCTGGTGCCCCTGCAGAGCCTCGCAGGGGTCCACGATGGCAGGATCAAGGTTTAAGATGATCCCAAAAAGCCTTTGCTGTTGCTGTGACCTTGCCGTATGGACTGCCATCGCACAGGCAAGAAAAAATGCAAGGAGCTGTCGATCTCAGGTGATGGAGGGGAGAGCAAACCACCTCTGCTGCCATTTCTAGCTGCGTTTTCAAACCATGCACTGCAAAAGAACTGCTCTTTCACGTCCTTGGCAGGGGACCTTCCCCACCTATGCTAATGATAACTATTTATGGAAAATCCATGGGCAAAGGACAGCAAAGGAGTTGCTTCAGCAAGCCAGAGCATAAAGATCCCTCTGTGCAGTGCCCCTCTGCTCTGCGCTTTGATTGGGCACCAGTGCAGGACAGAAACCCTCGCCCGAGCGAATCAAGGCAGCCAGTCTTGAGAGGTTTGCCCACAGACTTCACAGTTGCCAACATAGTAAATATAGAAACATGCTATAAATCCCATGCCTTTGCTTATTCCCTTCAAATTATCAGGCCCACGGCAGGGCTGGTGTTATTTCTAGCCTTGCTCTGTTAATAACCACCCTTTTTCCATATCGATTTTCTTCCAGGGTATCAACATGTCCCTTCCTGTCTGCTCGCCCACAATACCCGAGTCTCACAATATTTAGTACATTTATCCTAAAGCCAGGAGGGGAGGGTACCATCCAGACGTCTGGAAATGGGATGCAAAGTGGTTTTCTGTGGGATGAGATGGGAAATCAAGCTCCAGTCAGGGAGTTGGTCACAAATTATTGCCTTTTTCGGGGGCTAACAATAAAACACAAATGTCCACTTGCCTGGTGTCCCCGCAAGCCCATATGTGAAATTACAGCAGGCTGAGCCAGAAGGAGTGATTCAAAGACTTTTAAAATATTGTCTCCCAAACACCTTTAATGCTGTTCTTAAAAGCTGCTTTCCATTAGGATAGGAAAAAAAAAGAGTGCTTTTGAAATATTTCATAAAACTTGGGTTTAATCCAGATTGTGCAATTGGATTAGGTAGGAATCAGTTGAGGGCTTTGTTCATTTGCTTTTCCTGTCAAAGTTTAGTCATATGAAGAAAATCACCCTGGACAGTTTGCTCATTCTTCACTTTCTGATAGTCCCCAGCTCCTGGTAGTGCTGCGGTTTCATACTGTGTCCTGGATACCTGGAGTTTATCGCTGTATCCCTCTCTTTCCTCAAGAAGACGTTTGAAAGCCCTGATAGCCATTCAGCTTCGTCTCACTTACAGACAAGCCCAAGTGCAAATAATTTCTAAGCAAATCTGGAAAAAAATTGCAGGTGTTGGGCACTGTTCAAAGGAACTGGCTCTTTCTGGGAGGCTGACGATGTGGATTTCACCCAATCTACTATTGTAGATGTGGAAAAGGCTGTCCAAATTCATCCAGCTTGAGAGGATAGGGGGATCTAGAGCATTGCCTTCGTAAGATTGAATGTGTTAAATTTTGGAGTGGGCACGAAGGGAGAATTGAGCACAGCGATAGTTGGGAACACCATTGGTGCAAAAAGTCAATGGAAAGAGGTTCAACACTAACACTGATGTCTTTTCTCTTTCATTTAGGGAGAGCCGGGCCCTCCTGGCTTGCCAGGCCCACCAGTAAGTATTTTCTGGTTGCCATTGACTTGCTCATCCTTTTGGATAGGGATTCATGGGAAGTGTCATCTCTCTGCAGGAATTCTTCCATGTTGCATGGTGTAAGATTAGCACCTCAACAAATGAACTTCTATCTTGTAGCCCATATCAACACACACCATGTTTCTCTTGTTGTTATGTTAAAAATAATTGCCTGTTCATGTGATTTAGGGGCCAAAAGGTGCACCAGGGAAGCCTGGAGCGGCTGGTGAAGCCGGATTGCCTGGCCTCCCTGGAGTGGATGTGAGTATTTTGTCATCTTCTCTTAGATCTTTTAAATATTACATGTAGGCATGGGTGTTTTCCTCAAGTGTCTCATCAACTTCCTCTGGGTCTGCTGGAGAAGCACAGTGGATCCTGGATCTACACATGTCTTGCATACCAGGAGAAATTTTAAAGAGTTGAGAGCATCTCTTGATTAAATTAAGGAGTATGACGTTTTTGAGATGCATAACTGATATGACAGCACTCTTACAATGAAACATTGCACTTCTTCAGAGGTGCCCTGGGAAGGTCTGCAGAAATATGAGCATACGTTGACGTTTCTGGAGCAAACCTACTGATCCTCGGTTCAGAAATCCAGTCACACTTATTAGCTGAGATGTGCTGCTCACTGGGCTGGGATTTGCCCTACAGCTCTGGACAGGGAACAGTACAGATAATTTGCTTCTGTTCCTTTCCTTTGTGATTAATTATAGAGAGAAATAAAGTGGTTGGGCTTTCATAGAGTCCTAGAATGGTTTTGGTTGGAAAAGACCTTTAAGATCGAGTCCAACCACCAATCCAGCCCTACTAAGTCTGCCCCTAGACCATGTCCCTAAGCACAACATCTCCTCATCTCTTAAACCCCTCCAGGTATGGGGACTCCACCACCTCCCTGGGCAACACCTTCCAGTGTTTGACAACCCTTTCAGTAAAGAAATTCCTCCTAATATCCAACCTAAACCTCTCCTGGTTGGCCTAAACTTGAGGCCATTTCCCCTTGTTCTATTGCTTTGCTGAGATCTTGGCATCCAGATGATTTGTGCTGGTGAAAGTAACTTCCTACAGCTCTTATTTCTCAGTTTTGATGCTCTTCTTCCACTTTTTTTACAGGGTTTAACAGGAACCGATGGCCCACCTGGCCCAAATGGGCCTCCAGGAGACCGTGTGAGTACCACATCAGATCCTAAATCCCCTTAAATGAATATTGTCACTGCTCGTATTGATGCTTTCTCATTCCTTTGTAAATTGGTGATGTTTGGGTACTGATTATGATGGTTTAGTTATCCATAAACGCTTGCAGAATACTTGGACCTTTGAAATGAAGGCCCAGATGGTTTTTCGTTAGGCAAGGCATGAGATCCATCTTTCCTTCACGTGGCTTTGAATGGGCTTGGATGCTCTCAGTAGTGGGAGTACCAGTGCAGAGCAGCTCTGGTGATACCATGAGTATCTAAAAAGTTCCTTAAAACAGTCAGCAGACTTAATCATGAAATTAATCAAAGTGAAGCTATTTTGGCCTTTGTTTGCAGTCTAAGTATGCAGCTCTGTTATGTTTATAATTACTGCTACTGTGTATTGACTTTTTAAACTCTTTTCCTTTTGCTAATTCCAGGGCTGTCCATATGGTTGACATTATCATTTGCATGGGCATAGACTTCCCCTGCCAACATAGCAAGAAATAAGGGATTTTTCTTGCTTCCTGCATATTATAGCTCTGCTAAGGGGCACCATAGGGATATAGAAATGACTGCCTGTGAGGTTACAGATGTCCTTCAGATCATCTACAGTGGGGCTGGAAAGGAACTTAGGCCTCCTTGTGACATTAAGAACCAAACATTGGTGAGCCATGCAGCACAGGTTTTTATGCAGCATGGTTATTTTCCTGTCTCCCAGTGTGGGATGATGAGGCTCATATCCACAGCTGGTTTATTGGTCTCTTGAACTCGGGGCTGCAGTGATGGGCTGAACACACATCACAGTGTGTTAAAAGGTTAAAAAAGGTTCAATATATCTCAATAATCCATTTGTTGCCCCAAGGAGGTACCCAAAGCTCAATGCTCTGTGAGTTGTCTCGTTTAGTTAAAGGGATGAGTGATAGAGCCACATATCTGTGAAATCGCTCTTCTTCCTTTCCCATGTGCAAGGCAAAGTTTGGCCACTGGGAAAGTTGAGTGGCAGGAGCCAAGCGCCTCTCATAGCTCCAAGCCTCTGTCCATTGGCACGGCACTAAAAACCTTCTCCTCATCCCCATCGTTGTCCCCAGAGATCCAGGGCTGCGAAGTCCTGACCGCTCTCAGACCTTCTGTGGCAAGAGCCCAGCACCTTCTGGGAACCGAGCTCCGGTTTTTAAAAATAGAAAATTTCAGGACCACACACAGAAGACTCCGAGCAGTTTCGTGCTCCTGTTTGATGTTTGCTGGTAGTATTTGGCCATGCCCACTTTAGCACGCAAGCTCCTGGTTTGCAGGGTAATTGAGCAGATAATTTCTGGGCACAGGAACTTCCTCTTCAGTATAAGCACACAAACACAGTTACCATAACTCCATGATTTGATGTGCTTTCCCACGTCTCATACCTCTGTCAGCATGGGGCAAACCTGGGACCTCTGTCATTTACGGGAGCTTTTCAAGGTCAGTGGTCCATCTGGAAAATTGGTTTAATTGGTCTAAGAAAAGCCTGGAAAAAGGAAAAAAAGCCTCTAAAAGCTTTAGCACTTTAAAAGGTCAGCATTGCTACTTCGACTTTCTTTCTTCTTCTCAACTTCAAGAACATATTTTAGTCTCCCAGGTATCACTGAAATAAGCTTTGGGATTGGATTCATGCTTAACAGTATGATTTCTCCTGAACAAGCATATTTTTCTGAACTGGAGTGTCTGAAAGCGAAGATGTTTAGCATATGGAAGAGGGCTCATGGAAGCTTTAGTAATCCCTTACTGCTAAACATTTTATTTTTCCTCTAAATGCCAGGCTTCATCAGTCCAACAGTGATTCATGCCTGACCAGGGGCAGAGTACTGTGAAGGCAGTGTACTAAAATGGTTTTTATCTTAAATACTCCTGTTGCTGTCAGCATCCGTTGGCTTTTCTCATGGTTCTGCTTACAGACTGGTTGGATCAAGCCTACCTGTTTTTCCAATTAAAAAACCCCAAAACCTTTATTTTTAGCCAGGAATGAGCTGGGTTCTGCCCTCAGCGCTAGACACCGTTGTCATTCATTGGAAAGTTTTCAAAGGCCATTCTGAAGTTTGGTGCTTTATACTCTAAGTAATTATTCATATTTATTTGAGTGTCACTTTAATCAAGTATTTCCTATGCTCCATAATTGTATATTCATAAAGTATATTACTTTAAAGTGAAAAACTATGGTGAGATTGTTTTTTTTTTTAATCAAAAGAGAGAGAACATTGTTACCAGGAGAATGAGTTGAGTCAGACAATGTTATTAAAATTGAGGCGTAAATTAGAGTCTCTCCTTTGAACTTAATGGAGTTGCATCAGCTTGCTCAGGGACTCAATGGTCTTTACTTTACCAGGAATGCTCACTGCTGCGTGATGCACCTTGCACCCTCAAAGATACCAAAATGAAGGGGTAATCTGGGTACTCTGCCAGTCTTTTGGCATGTAGGCCAAGGCAGAAAGGGGCTATGCAGCTGGTTTGGGTTGGGGTGCACGTCAGTATGTGTCAGGAATTCAGTGGTTTCTTGACAGGAGGAGATCCCAGCTTGCCCCTTACAGCCACCAGTGGTTGTAAGGACTTCAGCCTCAAGATAAAAGCAACTGGAAGAAAAGCAGAGTAACCTGCAGGAAGAGAGGCGAACGAGCTGACATTTGCAACTGAGTTGATTTTTATTGGATTACAGTCCTCTCCTCACAAGACTGCTCTTAATGAGGCCTTGGGTTCTCAGTATCTTTAAGCTTAACAAGGGAAAATATTTCTAATCTCATTTGGTACGTAGAGCGTTAGGAAAGGGCTGATGTCGTCCCTGGGATCACAATAAGCAGTGGTGCGTTGGGATATTTTCCAGGTCTGCCCATCTGCCTTGTTCCTCTGGTCCTAGGGGTAGATACCATTTAATTCCAGCTCAGGACATGGTGCTCAAGGTGTTTCTGTGCAATATTTTGAGAATGTTTGGAAAACAGGCTTGGGCAATCAGGCTGGTGAGAGGCTTTGTCTCCTGCACAAGAAGATGAGGATTTTGCTGGCGTTAGTTTAACACAGTCCATAAATAACAACATGCTGTGTTTAAGTCTATCACCCTCTCACTATTTTAAGTTCTGCCCGCCACACTGGTTTTTTGCTAGTTTTTATATTTCCATTTACTTTCTGTTTCAGAATTACTACCTATCATTAATTTTACAGTCTACCAGCCAGTGTTGGCACCTTTGCAATGCAACTGAAGGACTGGGAAGGTCAGTCTGTCTTACTAGCCTTAGTTAAGGAGGAAGGTAACAACTTCAGGAATGACTGAATTCTAGTCTAAGGTATAAGTTCACCAAACTCCAGTCAAGCTTACGAGTGAGAATGCAAATTGGGAAAAGGAGACTGGAGATTTGCCAAGGGATGCGACTGAAAAGGCAGAAGCTGCCAAGTCTTTGTCTATGCTTGAAGGGAAAATGTATGAATTAATAAAATTAACTAGAACAAGCCCAAAGCTTGTAAATAGTTGCACATAATTTAGTAATTGGATCTACATCATGAAAGTATTATGAATGAGAGTATTTCAAACAGATGAAATTCAATTTATGAACCTTTGGATATACACGGAGACGAATCTGAGGCCAGCTGTGACTTGCAGAAGTGCCTGTTTAGTCTTTTAGGAGCAGCTCATGGTTTAGTCTCTACTCTCTCTTGCCCAGCAAATGGTGAAGGAAGTTGCTGGGGCCCATTCTGAGCATCCATCCCTACTGTCTCAAAACATCCTTCAGCCAAGTAATTAATAGGGAATGACAGAGTCGTTACCCACAAGTTTCTATCCCTGTATTTGTGAATTCAGCAGATTGGTGCCACAAGCAGACGTTGGTGTCTCTCACATGGGAATTTCAGGTTTGTCCCTGCTGATTTGTGCTCTGCTTTATTCCCACAGGGTGCATTAGGACCTTCTGGGCCACCTGGACCAGCTGTAAGTACCACCTAGAGCTGCGTATGTAAAGATGGTGTGAAATACTATGTCAAAACCATCGCCAAGAGAAGATGGGAAGCCTTGTAACCCCAACAAAGGGATGAACGAGTGAAAACGTCGTTTTTAGTGTTTAAATATGTGTGTATGACCTGTTCTGGTACCACAGCCCTTCTTAGTCTCTGAGATGTTAAAAGCAAGCCAGCTTGGATTAAAGACTAGCGTATCAAATGCTGTCAGAGTTATTAGGTATTAAATAATGTCTAATAAAACAGGAAAAAAGAGAGGACAATTATATAAACTAGGATGCTGTTTTCATAAATGTCTGTGTCACGCTATCACATCACCATATGTGGTTTTACTTAGAGATTTCTCATAGGTAACAGCGATATAAAGGGAATACAAATTAGTAGAGGCAACAAAAGGATTCATTAATGCTCCAGCTCTGCTCTGATTAAAAATTGCAATAACTGGGGACAGGGGAGCTCTAAGGAAACTGAAAAGGAAAAACAAAATTAAGTGGCATTTTCTGAGGTTTGTTTTTCTTCCTGTGTGCTCAGTTTCTGAGTGATCTCTTACTGTTTTAAATGTTGTTTCCAGGGCAAAGGACTACCAGGACCTCCCGTAAGTCACGATGCTCTTTTGACAAAGAGGTTTAAATTATTATACTGACTTTATTGGATACTGTGAGTGTTACAAACCCACCCCAGGCCTTGGGGCGTCTCATCTTGGTTTTTTTTTATCCTTACCTGAACCCCAGAAAAGCTGGCAATGATGTAAATTCAAGGTGCAGAAGCCTTGTAATTGCTGGAAGTGACCAATTTTGGGGCAGTGTTCATCTGGTGGGTTCCCGGGGCATCTCAGAGCTGTTGGAGGGGATGCAGATGTTGGCAACATGCGATGATAAAAGCGAGGTCCATGGGAAGGTGGAGCAAAAAGCAAGATGTGTCTTGGTGAGCTGATTGGGTGGGTGCAGTGTTGAGCTCCTTGGGGGGGTTAGTACAGCCAGACTGTTTGGTTGCCCCTTGTTTTGGCAGCTATGTGAGGACACCATGGGTGTAAGGCTCTTCTCTCTGTTCAACAGGGCCCTCCAGGACCCAGTGGGCTCCCAGGTGGAAATGGATTTCGGGGTCCTCCTGTGAGTTTCTTTTATCATTCAATGCTCCGTTACTGAACATGCCACAAGGTTAATTTCTGCTCTCTTAGCCCATTCATTGCCTATGGGCACTTGTATTCCTTGTGTCAGCTTCTGTAGGGTCCCCTCAGTCGACCAATGCAATGCCAAGGGTGTGCAACTGCTTGCAGCCCCATCGTCCTTTACCAACTATGAGCAAGGACAGAATGGGTACGATCTGGGGGAGCCCGTTCTGCAGAGGCGTACCATCATTTTTGAGTGCTCACAACTCCTGTGGAGAGGTACAGAGCCATTGGAAGCAGGGATGTAGGTGCAGGGATATGTTCTTTTATCCTAATCCCTGTACTTACATATGCATCTACTCTTCTCTTTGCATTCATAGAAGCCTCTCCAGAAAGAAAGGTGCAGTTGAGTCCCGTTAGAGATACCATGCCCCACATTTGCAAATATGCATTGGTATTTGGTAGCCACTGTTCCTCTCCTTTTACATTTTCATTTAAATGATTAAGAAGGGGGTTTCTTATTATTTTTCACTCTTTTTAGGGACCTTTTGGTCTGCCAGGATTCCCAGGGCCTCCTGGACCACCCGGACCTCCTGTAAGTTGAGACTTGCAAATAAACGTAAGAAAATTCCCATGGGGAAATCCACAACTTTCTTCTTGCTGCCAGAATGTGCATGTTTTATTTGCTGCCATCGCCTTGAGCACTCCCTTTCTGGGCTAAGTTTCAGCAGGCCATAAACACCATGCCCCGAGGAGAGCACTGACTTTTCACTTTGGTGCATTTGGTTATCTCCTGTTCAGTGTCTGCACTGTGCAGGTGGAGGAACCCAGTGACATCCAGGTTTGATGGCACAGACATCACAGCGTGGGCTTCCTGTTCTCTCAGGGTTTATATGGTTACTTGGATCATGACGTCTTCTTGTAGGGACAGCAAAGCGGGGCTTGAAACCAGCACGTCTGCGTTTTGGGTTTGCTGTGGTATCTCTGGAGGGATAGGGAGGTCTTTTCCAAGGAATTTCCCTGCCCCAAAGCAGGGGTGGGCACAGATGCTCTCCTCAGATTGCTGCCTTCACCACCTGAGGCTCAAGGCTCTTCCCTGAGCTCATCTGTGCACCTCCAGAAGGCAGTTACACTCCTGACGTGTCTGTTCTGGGGACCGGTGCTGCTCATCATGCTCTGTGTTCAGGGCTGCGCTTTATGCTATGGGGCTGGGTATCCCCCTTGTGCTGATCCAACCAGGCTGGGTCTGTAAAGTGCATTTTCTAGAAGTTGTATTTTCTCCTGGTGTTTGTCCTGATGCATTCAAAAGACCACGTTTCATGAATTGCAGGGTCTTCCAGGCACCCTTCACGATGGCGGTGGGGACCTTCAGGTAGGTTCTTCATGTAGCATGAAAACGTTTTGTGGTTTAATCCTTGATGTGGCTTTTCACTGGCACACTTGGGTGACTCTCAGAGCATTTAACATGAGCTGTTTGGCCCTGCAGACGTGGGTCTAAACTGCCTTATCCCACAATGCTGAAGTGTTGCGTGTGTATTCACAAGACTGAAAAGTACTTTCAAGGAGGTAGACATGCGAGTGCCGATTTTTTCCTTCATCTTTGCTTTCCAGTTCGCTTTTCAAAATGCAGGTTTTGCATACATTCATAATTTACAAAACAACGTTAGCATTTGGTAAATGACAACAGCTTTTCATGCATCTGTTTCCCATCTCTGCTTCGTGAGAGAAAAGGTCGTGTGTGTAGCACTGTTTATTTCCATGGATGGTGGCACCGGGTTCCTCTGGGCATATGCTTTGTTTAGACTTCCTTCCTTATGAGAAAGTCTTGCTTCCTTTCTTTCAGGGGAATGAAAGGAGTGTTAAGTCCATGAACGATGGGAGTGAGATCCCGTTTGATTTCGCAGCTGTTGTTGTGACAGCATCTTTGGTTTTCTAATTGGCGTGCCCCAAAAAAAGCTCAGAGTCAGTTTAGACTGCCTTATGGCAAGTCATGTGGAAGTTAATAGAAAATGATACTGTTTCTGCAAGTTTAATTTAAGATACCCTGTGGAATATACTGGAAAATTAAATTGCTGCTACAGTGGTGTTGCCTGAGGTTTTATTAAAAGGGAAAAATAAACAACAAACAAATGAAAGAAAAGCTGCAGAAGAAAATCTCATTCCCTGTTTATGAAGTTTTTAGAGTGTGGCCTTTTGAGCCCCTGTTAAATTTCCACGCCTGTTCCAATTTGTTCCCAGTCCAACAGTTCCCAGTAGAGTTTCCACCAGGGGCTCACTCACCCATAGACATCTGCAGATATTGGTCTGTAGGTGTTGGGGTTACTTTTTTAAAGGTAAACTCTAATGCTTGTCCTTGTTTCAGTTAGGTGAGTTGGCTAAAGGAAATTGATAGCGGTCAATTAATGCATAGGATTAAATATATTCCTAATGATTTACAAGATACTGATCCAGCTTTGCTGGGAGCTGTGACTCTTCAGCATTTCGGGCTGGGGACAGCTGTCAAACTTCAGAATTTCTCACAGTTCATGCTGAAAGTAAAGCAGCCCATTCATAAATCATTATTTTGTGGGTTACTGGGGGTATGAGGACCTGTTTAGGACCCCTTGCCATAGGGAAATGGCAGTCAGTGCATGATGCTATGAATGCATTAGTTTAGTGGATTTAGAGGCAAAACCCACAGGACCTTTTCTCCTCTGCTTGATAATGAAACTTCTCTGCCATGTGTACTCGATGAACCAAAATGTGTTTCTGTTCCCTGCAGTGCCCAGCTCTGTGCCCACCAGGTCCTCCAGGTCCC
>NW_010203635.1:27828-44099 GCF_000695765.1 Mesitornis unicolor
AATGCCGGGGTTCAAGGTAAGAAAAATACCCCCTGCAGGTGCAAGGGTCTGTCTCCCAAAATAAATACCACACTGAGCCCCTGGGATGGAGCTGGTTTATATACAGTGCGTGTCTCCTGTAGGCTCCACACCTCTCCATCCAGCCATGCATTTCCCTGGGTTTATGCTGTCAAAGCAGAAAAGCCCTAAAGCAGCCAAATGTGAGGCGAGAGGAGGATGAAGGACCTGGTCCTGCCCTCTTTGAGTGCATGTAGCTTTGGCTCCATCCCTTGCAGGTTTGCAACCTTTGTTAGGTGGAAGATCTGACTGCAGCCATTTATTTCTGCAAATGAAATGTAACCCTTTGCATAGGGAGTGGGCAAAGATTAAAACACCGTGAAAGCCTCGTGAGGTGCAGCCGATAAATTGAGCGAGCAGAGCAGTGGCTCAGGGCTCTCTCAAGAAGGATGCGCTGCTGCCTTTTCAGGCTTCGGAGAGCTGTAAAAATCTCGCCAGTTCTTAAATTGTGCTCACAGACCCTGTAAACACAGAGGTGCCAGTTTTTACTGCAGCTTACACGATTAAAATACAATTTAATTGTCATTTTATGGCCAGTGTAGCACCAGGCAGCTTTATGTTCATTGGTTTTGATTCTAGCACATAAAACCTAGGTTTCAATGCTCAGGAAACTTCACTCACCAGTTCAACATCTCCTCCTCTGTCCCCTCTATGATTCACATGAATTCTGTGCAATGGATGAGCTGCAGTAATAAGTTATTTAGGGTTTTTTTAGCAGAATTTAGCAGAAGTTGGCAATGAGAGGAACAACTCCTGGGAAATGCTCTCAATTCCTCATGAACTGACCTTTTGCAGCTCTGTTTGGTCTCTGCGCTGAGTCACAGATACTGTTAGAAATACAGTTAGGGTATAACCACTCAAAATTCATAGCTTTATGAGGTGGAAGAACCTAGGAAGGTCTCCAATTATGATGCAAATGATGCACAGGACCTTTTGCATGGTGAGCAATAACATCTGCCATGGCTGAAATTAGTCTGGGTCTCTCCCACAATAATAGGAAAGGAGCCAAGAAGCAAAGTGAATCTGAATTTATATGAAAGATTTCAGTGGGACATGGATTTCTTTGCAAGCTTGATGATGCAGACATTAACGATGACTTAAAAAAAGGGAGGTTAAAGATGCAGAATGGGGTTTTCAGAAGCATCTCGGCCCCATTTTCAAAAGTGATGGGAGCTGAGTTTGGGTCCCTGACCTGTAATTGAGAATTGCAGCCAGAGACTGTGGCCATCTCACTGCAAGGCACTCCTGCAAATCAAACCTGGCCATTTCCTGAACATAGATCAATTCTGACACAATGATACCTGGCACAGAGGTGGTACATGGTCAATAACCCCAGAAGTGACCTCCATTCACACATTTACAGCACACGTATACGTTATTTTCCCAGAAGGTTGTTTGTGATGCGAGGGTTGAGGTCTTACAGCGATTTCACAAAGTGTAAATGATGAAACAAGACTGTACTGGAATGTGAATAACTGGAGCTCTTCTTCTAGGGACACACTGGTCACAAAGGAGAACCTGGCGAAATAGGAAAAGAAGGAGAAAAGGTAAACTCCGATTAAAGGGGGATGGGGAAGGATTTTTCTCTTTAAAAGCACAATAACAAATAATTTCTTCAAGAACATGGGGAGAAATGAGGCATTTGGCAGAACAACAAGGAGAAGTTACTGTGACTGAAGTGCGTTGGCTTCCATTGCTCTGCACATATGACTAAGACTTCAAAAAATTCATCTTCCCAGTAATCGTAGCATTATGATCGGTTTGACGTTAGCACCTATGTTTCACATGCAGGGATGTCAGCTCAGGAAAAAGGTCCTGCATGAATCCCTTGGGTAAATTCCTGTGTTTCAGTTCAAGTGCTCCTGCACGTAGAATAAATTCCCTATTGAAGCAACCTCTGCAGCAGAAATCTGGGTGGGAGAGAGCTCAGGGAGAAGCAAGATGGGAAGCTCCCTGGCTTTGGCTTGGCAGGCTCGTGCTGCCTCATCCTTTGCTTAATTATTTTTTGTTTAATTATATTTTGTCTTATTTTTTTTTCTCTCCCAGGGCAGCCCTGGCCCTCCCGGTCCTCCAGGCATTCCCGGTGGTGTTGGCCTGCAGGTAACACCTCCTCTTCAGACCAGTTCCCATGACCTTCTTACTGGGGAACTCTCTGGTGCCATCGGTCATCCTTCGTTACGCAAACAGCCTCTGCTTAATGACAGATGTGGAAGTTGATGCATCAGAAAACTGAGCTTTTTCCCCACTCTTTGCTGTTTCTTGATGTTTGCTGTGCTGATGAGTTGCTACATCAAGCTGTGCTGCCGTTTTACGTTTAACAGTGACTGGGTTTTAACTGATTCATTTTCTTAATTAGGGCCCGAGAGGACTAAGAGGCCTCCCTGGTCCGATGGGTCCGGCTGGCGACAGAGTAAGAAAAGCCTTCATCTGATTTATTTTCTCTTTTCCCCTTCACGACCATTTTTTTCTTATGCAAGGCCCAGGTGGCATTGGTCCTTCCTGGAGACTGCTGGGGAACCTCTAAAGATGCAAAGAGCAGGCTTTTTCCTGCAACATCCCCCTCCTGCCCCCAAGGACAACCTCCCAAAAGCAGGAGGAGCCTACATACCTGAGGGATTGACAGATCAGGCCCAGCATTGATTTAAACAGACCAGGAAGATAAAGTGCTGCCTCATGTAGGACTGACAATGCAAAAAAATCTTCCAAAAAAGCCTGAGAAATTATTCATTTCGCTTTCTGTTCTCTCTCTTACAATAAAAAGCCAAAGCACCACTGATGGGCAGATTTTCAGGCCGTGAGAAGTCTCCTCGGTGAGAACAGGGTCAATCTCCAGCTCATCGTGGCTTTGGATTTTTGCCAGGGTCCCTTGGTGATTGCCCCAGAGGCTGAATGGGTTTGAATTAGATAAAATCATGCACTTATGTAGGAACAAGTGTGTCACCAAGTTATCGAGGCCATGAATGGTGGCAGTGTATCACAGAGATCACGGTGGGGAGATGCAGAGTGAAAACCTGATGGTGCAGAGGGGGATCTTTGCCAGACTGCACTGTGAGCTAGCGAGGACCATGGGGTATTTTTCCAGGGCTTTGGGTGTTTTCTTAGTTTGTGGTATAAGGTGGAGATGCTGTTACTTCACCATTACAGTGATGTCTGTGCTTTGCAGGGTGACATTGGTTTCAGAGGGCCGCCTGGAATCCCAGGACCTCCAGGAAAAGCTGTATGTATTGACTTCTCTATGGCCTTCCTTTCCACAGCCAAAGCCTGGAGTATGTTCCTCCTGCACAAGGGGGATGCTGATCATCTCCATCCAGATATGCCCTTTGCTGCCTTCCCTCCATTTAGAGCAATGTTATCTCACCTAACCCAGATCTCATCGTGTATTTCCCCATCCCACAATAAGCTCCTCACATTTCATTGCTCGCTCTTCTTCACTGCTCTTCTCTGAGCATCAGCAGCTGTGGGTGAGCATGAGAGGGGCATCTGTATTCGTCCAGACCCTTGTACCTTCCTTACTATGCCCAAACATGAGACCTGAGCTGAATCTGCAGCATTATGACCTCTCTGAGAGCTTTTTCCACTGGCTGCTACCCAGTTTCTCCTTGGCGTGGATAATACAACATCCACTTTATAGCAGCACCTTCACCTGCCTGCAGCAGCCAACGCACCACAGTCCCTGAGGCAGCACCCCCCCTCTGGGGACCCCTCCCCAGCCTTTGCAATTATAGAAGAAATTCATCCAAAGTAAAATAAAATGAAGTGCTTACCATCCACCAAACATTTAATTACAGTCAAAGAAAATGCTTCATTAAATGAAGGGGAAGATGGTCTCTGCCCACAGAGGTTGTTGGCAAAGTCCCTGCTGCCGTTTGCGTGTGCGTCAAGAGTTGCAGAGTGTGACTGGGAAAGCACAGCTCAGCTCCTGGGGGAGGGCGTACGCTCACGTCTCTGCTAATGCCAGCAAACAGCACCAAAACCTTCATCCTTTACACCCTGGAAACGTTCATCTTTGTCGCTGTGCACTGAAGGGGATTAATGGCTTTTTCTCGTTTGTCACAGGGAGACCAAGGAAGCAAAGGTCCTCAAGGATTCAGGGGGCCCAAAGGTGACACCGTAAGTGCAGTGAAACACTCATCTCTCAGATTTCGCACGTGACATTCAAAGGACCCTGTTTGACAGGTTTATTACAGCTTGTCCCTCCTTGGTTTATTGGAAAGGGAGGTAGAAGGGATGAAAGTGTTCCTCTCAAACACGAGATGTTTAGGTCTCATTAAAGATACCTGTAATAAGATGACTAAGTGCTTCTTACAATCCAGAGCAGAGAGGTCAAACCTTACATCTCCACCCCTTGAGATGAGATCTTCCTAGATGTTGCAGTCAGCACCAGCCCAATTTTATGTGTCATCCAAGAACCACCATGCCTACATGAACAGGATGGGAGCCAGTGCAAACTGAATTAAATGTCCCTGGAGTCTGAGTATTATCTTTGCTGACTGATTGCTCTTAAGGGTTGCATCCTGGATAACACAGGATTTATTGCTGATTTCTAGGGCAGACCTGGACCAAAAGGAAACCCAGGGCCTCGTGGACTCATAGGAGAACCTGTAAGTCAATCAAGTCTCGCTGTTGCTTTGCTTACAGATGATGGGATAAAACACAATAGGAGAAATCTTGTATCTTACAGTCTTTGCTATCAAACTGCTGCTTTCTGGGTCCGTGTAACCTTCAGTGTAGTCATGGTTGGACCAAGCCCCAGCTGTAATGCTGTCCATGAAAAATCCCTCTGTCTCCCAGTACGGCTCAAGTTGGACCCATTGCCAAAAAGCTCTTTGTGAATGCATTTTGGTGAAAAATCCCTCTGTCTCTCAGTACGGCTCAAGTTGGACCTATTGCCAAAAAGCTCTTTGTGAATGCATTTTGCAAACCACAGAATCTCCTCATGACCTTAACCCGCGTTGTACCTGGTTGCAGGGCATGCCTGGCAAGGATGGACGGGACGGAGCTCCTGGACTCGATGGTGAGAAGGTTTGTAAAGTCCTACTTAAACACCGCAGGGAAGATTTCTGTTACTGTCCCATGTGTGTTGCAAAGCCACTGATGCCTGTCAAGATGGAGCATGGCCGGAAAGCTTTTGCTTCTAAAAAGTTACCCAATAGCATAACGAGTGAGGAAGAGCGAAGTTGCTTCTATTAATTAATCCCAAGGAAATTCCCTAAAGAAAGAAGGTGCACGTATGGGCCGTGCACATATGATCTAAACTCAGCTGTGTCCTGTACTTACTGGTTCCTGTTGGCTGACTCCAGGCCTTCAGAGAGGCCTCTTCAGAGCTGTTGACAGAGACATCTGTTTACTTTAATTGCCTGTAGAGGAAGTGCTGTCAGGTTTTTGAATGGTGATCCCACAGAAATGTGGACCATGTGCTTGCCAGGAGCTAAAAAGGGCCTAAGGAAACCCCTGGGAGCTCCAGTGGGTGCCCACCTCCTGCAGACACAGCAGGTTCTTGGTCCTGTGCGTACGGGGAGGGAGGAGATCACAAAAGCCTGTTTGGGAATGTGTCAGACCGTTCTCCAGGAGCAGAAGGTCCCTCCTAACCTCTCGCTATCCGCAGGGTGATGCAGCTCGCATGGGAGCTCCTGGAGAGAAGGGACCCAACGGACTCCCCGTGAGTACGGCAGCAGGACCCGTCCCCTTTGAGGGGTACAGCAGCTTGGTCTGTGCACAGAGATGATTCCTGGGGAGAGGGAAGGTGCATTTTGTTGTTGTCTCACAAGGGGCCCATCTAAATTCATAGGAAATGCACTTTTCCCACCAATATAAAGCAGGGAGCAGTAGAAGACAGAACGAAAAACATCTGGAGTAGCACCAAATCCTGATGCAGTAATACCCTGGCTTTTGGCCACTCTGTTTAAAATTTAATTCTGAGAGGGATTTTCTCTTCCACATCCCAGTGACTTGCATCCCTTATGCAGGGAGGTAAGATCTGGGGTACAAATGACCATAATTCAACAATATCCTGAGCTCTGGCTTACCAGTGTTCATTGGCACTCTCCAGTCCTCCAACTACTGTAATAGAGGTAAAGTATTCCTTTCCTTCTGCTTTACAGACTACTTTGAACACCCCTGGAGAGAGGTTTATGCTGTGAAAAATGATGTTGCTGCTGCCGCTCTATTTGTGCTTTCCTCCTCTTTGCTCTAATTGTCAAGGATTTGTGTCCATAGAGCTGCTAGTGCAGAAAAGGGAAATTGAAGCCATCATTTTCATGGTGAAAGTCACAGAAATTTAAATCCACCATTGCTTCAAGCAACCATTGCTCCTTCTACATCAAATCAGACCAGAATAACAAATTTAATAACTCTGCTTCTTCTGACATTGCTTTAATATTTTTTTTTACAGGGGCTGCCTGGAAGAGCAGGTATTAAAGGCTCAAAGGGTGAACCAGTAAGTGAAATCTCTCTAATGATGGGTTCTGGTGCAGAAGCCACTAAATGTGTCACAGCAAAGCTCTTCAGATATTGGGGATTGGTGCCTATAGGTTAGACCCTGGGAGGACTTACACAAAGTGATGGTGTCAGGCCAAAGGCTGAGCACCTGCAAGCAGGAGCGAGATTATCCTATCTTGCATTTTTTGGAGACTTTCCCCTGCCTCAAGCTTCCATGAAGCCTTAGATCTGTGAGAGAAAAGCAAATCCAGTCCAAAGCAATCCAGCACAAAGCTGGTCTGGAAAGCATTATTTTTTATGTCACTCCCATTTCTTTCTGATTTTCCCCTTGTGCACCTACATCACTATTCATAATCCTCACGCATGAGAGAGAGCTGCAGGAAGATGCTTCTCCTTGCAGAAATGAATGAAGTGGGGTGTCCTGAGCATGCTCCAACAGAGCATCCCTGTCTCAGTCCCAGATGGGATGTGGTGGCACTGCCCTGGTCCCAGGACAGAACGTGCAGCTCATCTTTAAATGTCCATTCATTAGAGTTTTCTTGATCTTAAAGCTGTGAAAGTTTAAAGTTATTCTTATTTCCTGACCCAGGTTTTAGCTCCCTCATTCCCTTGTTGCTCTAAGTGGGACAGAAATGACTCTGAAATTATGCCCTAACCAAGTGTTTGCTTTCTCCCCTACAGGGCAGTCCTGGAGAGATGGGAGAGGCAGGTCCCTCTGGAGAGCCGGGCATCCCTGTACGTATCCCCACCATTTACACTTGTCTGAGCGTGTTTTAAACCAAGCTGCAAAGCTGGAGCTCAC
Source organism: Mesitornis unicolor (assembly GCF_000695765.1). Classification (NCBI taxonomy): domain Eukaryota; kingdom Metazoa; phylum Chordata; class Aves; order Mesitornithiformes; family Mesitornithidae; genus Mesitornis; species Mesitornis unicolor. Next base: position 35,126 of record NW_010203635.1, read on the forward strand.
ATGCTGCTTCCCCACACAAATCAAGCTTTTAGTGATGGCAAGGCAGGCAGTGGGACAGGGATTTTGAGGCTGAAACAGCCTGGGATCCAAGAATATGCTCTGGCTTTGCAGTGGGTTGGGACGGGTGGGTTTGTGGTTCCTAAATGGTACAGCTGATTTTGGTGTTCTTGCAGGGCGATGTTGGTATTCCTGGTGAGAGGGGTCTGCCGGGACCCAGAGGAGCAACCGTAAGTACAACGCTGCTCGTAAATCACATCGGTACCAAAATCGAGCTCAGTACGTGGGGTTACTCTCTGGATAAAATCAAAGGCCACGTTCTCTCTTGGTATTGTGTCTGGGGAGTTTCGGAGCAGAGAGTTTACTCCCCCATAGGTGGGTCAGGTCCTGTTCTCACTGACAGCTCCATGCAGACACAAAGTGATTCCTCCCATTTTGTTTGGCAAAGAAAGCTGCGGCTGTCCAAGGGGTTTGAGGAGCTGCCACAGTCAGACAGGAGAGACAGGACAGTCAGCACTTCCCTCGTCAGACAGCAAAACTGAGGTTCGGCCTGTGCTCAATGTGGGATCCTCCATGGAGCATCCGATTCCTGCTTTCATTGCATTCCCTGCGTCACCGCAGAGCCCCAGAAAAAAAGAGCTGCAGGAGCTGCAATGCAACCCTGAAAATGACTGCATGGCTGCCTGTGGTGTCCCTGCTGAGCAGCAAAGACAATAATAAATGCTATCAGGATGATAAAAGCCTGATTTGTTCACACTGCTAGGATACCTTTAATTTTGTCGCTCCCCAGCTAGTGCTGCTGTGGGGTTGGACTTGACCTTCCACTGGTTTTGTTGGGCCTTTTTTTCCCCCCCTCTTAATCTCATTTTGAAACCCAGAAGCCTACAGCAAGTCTTATGTGATTTCTGGTATGTGCCACTTGGAAGAAATTGAACTGTAAGATGATTTATTGCTTGTGAGCAGCTGCTCTTTAAACTTCTAAGGAAAGGGAAATCAGCCTTGGAAATAAACTAAATTAATAATGTTTGCTTTTATGCCTGCAATTTTTCATCAGAATAGCTGGCCCCACAGAAGGCACGGTATTATTACAGCTAAAAATCAAATGCAGTCCAGCTAATTGCATTGGTGCAGACTTCTACTGTGGATGCAACAGCAGATGAACCCGTGCTTGTTTCTAATTTCTGATTTGTATTTATTAGAGTCCTAATTTATATGAAATATAGTTGAGCCTGGGCTATTCTGAGAGACGCAGGATTCATCTAGTGTTAAGATTGCTTGGCTCAAAATAATTTGGCTTTATTCAGCAGAGCGTACCCAGGGCTCCTCCCCGTTCAGAGGCTGTCAGGTTCCATCAGGTCCCACCGCTTCTGAAGGCACCGGCGCAGCAGAGCCATTTTGGATGCAATTTAACGTAACTTTCCTAGAGCTCTGTATTTGTAACTCTCAAAGTTCCTCACTGGATTACAAGCAGAGGACAGAAGTGGAAACAGTGACCACAGGAATACCTGAGAATCTCTGTAGCTCTCTGAAGATGCTGTGCTTCGTTTCCGTGGATCAGCTCCTTCCTCTGGGCAGACCCTGGTTTCTGCACAAGATCATGACTGTGCTGATCTCAAGAGAAGATCTGTTTCAAGAAGATGCTTTACAAAATGGGATTTAGTTGCCTAAATTACCTAAAGCTTTCTTTCACCCAAGATCTTTGTCACATATGTGATTTTTCTCAGTAGAAAGCAACTCCCAACAGCAATGTTCACATTCCGTCAGGCTCTCAAAGGCACCTGCACTAACAGCATAAGGTGCTGCCTTTTTCTATGTTGCAGGTACAACCTACGTCCAAGCAACTGGGTGCATTTACCATTTTTCACGGCCAAGTGCAGGCAGCACTTGTTTTACAGCAGTTTCTTGCAGCATTGGATCAATTAAAAGTGTAATATTAGGATAGCGGATCCCCTTTAATGTATATTGTCTACGCTTTTTCATGCTTCCACCTTCTGCTGCCACTGATCTTTACTGCTTATGGGTATGATATGTCATTAAGCATTAATATATATTTAAATAAGCATTTATGTTATTAATAAAGCTCAGTAAACACCAAGCACCACTTCACAGGTGCTCCTCAGGCTGATCAGCGATGCCACAGGGCAAAGGGTGCAGAGCTGCACACTCACACTCTTTTACAAATGAGCCATAATTACACAAATTACTTACCCAGCTCTGAATTTTCTCCTGACCAAAGCTTTATCTTTCTCTTTTCAGGGTCCGCTTGGTCTTCAAGGCCCAGTGGGAGCCCCTGGTGTCAGAGGATTCCAGGTTGGTGTGCTGGCAAGGGTAATCTAGAGGGTTCACCACCACTCTCCTCAGTGAAACAGCCTGAAAACCAGTGCAGGTGCTACAGGTGTGACCTGAGCACTTTAGGAGGGTGACTGACCTCAGGTGTGAACCATGGTGGGACAGCAGTTGGGATGAGCTGCACTCAGTAGCAGTACCAGCAGTCCCTGTGTCCAGTGGGGAAAGGAGAGAGGAGACCCAAGACCTGTGACTTTTTTGAATGTGTTGTGAACTTCAGGGATGTCGAGATATGCAGGGTTTCTTGACACTAAGTTGCAGCTCTTTCATTTTTGTTTCCCTAACAGGGTCCCAAAGGTGCCAGTGGGGAGCCTGGCCTTCCTGGGCCAACTGGAATTCGGGGAGAGATGGGTGACAGGGTAAGGAGAAGACATCTGTAACCAGTTCCTGTTTGAGGGATGTGAAATTAGAGTAACAGGGCTCCAAATGCGGTGTACCTGATGGCACCCTGGCAAACACAAGCAGGCTGCTTAGGCGGTGGGTACATAGGGTTAGGAGGTATGGGTACATTGGGCATCCCAATCCATCCTCTGTGGCTGCTGTGTGCCCAAGACACATCTTGGGGCAGGCAGCAGGAGTTGTGCATCCCATCTCTTCTGTTTCCATCCTTGTTTCTGTTTTAGTTCCGAAACTCCCACTGTATTTAGATAGGATGAATTGTTTAAAAGACACTTTGGGATCCTATGCTAGCCAGAATAGACAATTTTGGGGAGTTTTTCCCAGCTCTGTTTTCTCTGATTTCACCAAAGTCTTGCTCAGGAGAGCCAATTAACACATTGTTGTTACTTGGATGCTTGATTGGAGTTCCTGGATTTTTTATTCAATTACGGTTTGCTCTGTGACTTTTCTCCCTGAGCAGCAACAAACCTGGGCCCCACACCTCAGAATAAATGCAACTTTTGATTTAAATGGGTTCATTCTCATTTAAAAGAAGCCAGCAGGGCCGAGTGAAGGACATTTGTTCAGGGCCTGCAGGAGAACAGTGGCCGTGTGTTCACCGGCTCCCCTGACTCCAGCGCTAAGGTGAAGTCTCTGTGTAAGCAATCGCAGCGGCACCTCAGGGGTTTCACAAAGGCTCTTCTGTGCCAGGAGCCTCTTGGAGGGACTGGGAAAGGAGAACAGGAGGGTTATTGTGGAGCTGCAGGGTCCTGACTGTGTTCAGGGCTTGGCTGCGGCGAAAAAATGTATGTTCAGGGAGGAAGAGGCCCCTGCACAGAGCAGCCTGGTATCCAGAGGGCTGTGCCCAGCAGAGGGAGGGGAAAGCGTTGCTCTTAAAGCAAAAACAATAATTTCTAGACTTTATTTCTGGCTCTGAAGTGTAATTACTCTAAGATGTAATTGTTTCTTAGCACCCCAGCTCGTTAACAGCTTTCCCCAGGAAAACATGCTGCAGCAGGTTTGGGTAATGCTGGAGACTTTTGATGTATGCAATGGGCACTCAGAGTGACTTCCCTCTGCTCCCCTGGTCCCACTGGTGCTGGTGACAGCCACATGTGCCCACAGCAAGGGCTGTGCCTGCAATCACCACTGAATTTCCACACTTTTGGGCATGAGATTTGGGCTAAGAAGTCCCTAAAACCTCAGATCACATCTTTATATGTTAAACAACAGCGTTGGCTGTGCGGGGAGGTGGCATCTGCTGGGGGTGGACAAGGACTGCAGCAGACACTGCCCTGGGTTTGCTTTGGTCCTGATGTGTCCACAGAGGAGAACTGCAAATATAGGGCTTGGTCTGGCTGTGGCCAGGAATATAAACCGGGTATCAGTAAGGGTATTTTCTTGCTTGAAAAATAGAAGAGGTGTAATGCATTTGACTGTAAGATACAGAATAGCATTGAGATGATATATAAACCATCTTGTTGGAGTGGGATGTTGGGGAGATGGAGGATTTGACTGTTATTCCTGACTGTGGTAGTAATAGATAAACATTTTTCCTATATATTTTTATTAAGAACGAATTCCTGGGGATTCTGAATGCCGGCAGCCATCTGAGGCAACGTCTGTGTCAGCTCCGTGCTGGCGTCACGAGAGACTTGGCAAAAAATGTTGGTTGTTTTCCACTGATAGTGACACAAACGTCCCCATTTCAGTCACGATAGTGAGATGACAGTAACAAAAAGCAGAAGGGCAGAATCAAAGCAGGGGTCCTGCTCCTGGGATGGGTGAGAAAGATGACTTTTGTGAGATGACTTTTTAAAGCCTAGGATTAAAAGCACAGAATTCATTTCAGTTGTACTTAGGAGACTGAGGAGGATGGTATGAAAAAGGCTGGTGTATATAGCCTGTGTTGGGCAGGTATGCAGCAGGGCATTGCCCAACCATGACAAGAACGTCTCTGGTCTGGTTGGATGAGGACTTGGGCAGGAGACCACCAGGCGTGGGCTGGGAGGTCCTGCTGGGCCTGGCAGCTGCTCTGTGCTGTAGGCAAGAGGCTTGAGAAACTGCCCTACAACACAAACCAGGGGCTGTGGAGAGCTACAAAGCCAGCAAGGATGCTTGGCATCTCTTCTTGTTTCTAAGAAGTTTGAATGAGGTTTGGTCCCTCCTACTTGGCAGTGAGGAGACAAATTCCCAGCCCCTTGCTGGGTGAGTGACAGTCTGACCGCACCAGGAATTCACAGGAAAACAACAGTTTGAGCTCATTCGCCTTCTTTCTTTTACTTATTCTCAGGGTCCTGCTGGTGTTCCTGGGCCCAAAGGTAACCAGGTAAGTGAAGCTCATCTTCCTCCTGGGATAACTTCCACGCTGCAGTCAGCAGAGGCATTAAACCGTGCTTTAGGCGCAGCCTTTGACAGGACAGCCTGCTTTTCCTTCTCTCAAATGAAAATATACTGGAGCAGGCACCAACAAAACCCTCTCTAAAGCCACAGAGCCACCATAACGATGTTCATTACCTGCACTAACTGCTGTGTAATAAGCCAGCTCTGCTTATTGCAGAGCGTTCAGCGGGGGAAGTGCTGCCCAAGCAGTCGGTGGCAGCAGCGTGCAGTGATTTGTGTCCCCAGCGATGCTCTAATTGCACGTGCAGCTATTGGCTTAATGGAAGTGATGGACAGATTGATGGTCCTTGTCACGGCTTGTAAAATTAATGTCACCAGAGCTTTAGCCAGCCTTTCGTGAGGGTCCTCAGAGCGAAGAGGGATGGTCCTCACCTGGTGATGGTCCTTACCTGGTGATGGATCACTTCTGTTTAAAGGTGGGGTGAAACCATTCTGGACATGACTCTCCTTCCACTGAGGAAACCTAGAGGACGTGGTTACACTGAACATTCAGCTGTCAGTGCAAACACATGTTTTCTATGAGACCCCCATCTCCCTTAGGAGCTAAGGCTGTCCAGGTCTCAAAGAGTGAGCCTTGCTGTCCTTGACCGTTGTGCACCAGGAAGTGCAGTGTTAATGCTGGTGTTTCACTTTCAGGGCATTGCTGGAGCAGACGGCCTCCCTGGTGACAAAGGAGAGCTGGTAGGTGTCCTTGAATTCAGTAAGTTGACTCCTCACAGAACAGATGGGTCTAGAGAACCACGAGCCAGGAAGTGATACGGTCAGTCAGAACTCACCTCCCAAGAGCTCCAACCCACCAACGTTATGCTGCTGCTTACACAAAGGAGAGGGCAAGCGAAGCCTTCCCACCACCGTAATTGTGGTGTGCATCAGCTCTCCTGCACTCTTCAGGAAGCACTAGATCACCAGTGTGGCCTTTGCAGAGCTGTGGCACAGCAGGTCTCAGTTGTCATTTTGCTCCTCAGTGCAGTTGATATTGCTCTGTCCTTGTTGGGTTTGGGCCATCTCAAGAAATAGCCTGGTAGCCCAGACCTGCGTTCAGCAATGGTACCCGAGGCAAATGGTGGTGTTGGAGTGCTCTGCCCGTTGTGCCGGGGCTGGATCAGGTCTCCAGCATCCTCTTACCCTTGCTAGAAAAGCCCCTTAGGTGCCCTGTACGTGTCATCGTGGCTTCCCAGAGCTTGGGAGATTTGACTTTAGATGCACATTTTTCTGAATGGATGATTCTTTATTTCCTTTTTCTTTCTAACAGGGCCCCTTTGGTCCCCCTGGCCAAAAAGGAGAGGTATGTGTCTGACGCTGTAGGCTCATGCTCCAAGGTTTGGAAGTAAATATGCTTACTGATCTTGCCATGACGTATCTCCATAAACTCCGTTCTGGTGTCACTTCCTAAAAGCACGTTTTTGTCACGGCCATGTTATAAAATCTGTGACAATGACCATTTTCTGTGGCATTCAAAGCATTCCACTGTGTTTTATCATTCTGCAGCCACATGAACTCTCACTATCATGACCTGTATGTGTAAAATCACCTGGGAAATGTAAGAAACATATGTGATCAGCCAGATCAGTTATGGAAACCAAAGAAAGGTTTAATTAATCCCTATGAGAAAATAATGGATGATGTCTTCTGTGTAGAGGTTTTTTACATTTTCCCTTCCTCCTTCATTACAGCCAGGAAAAAGAGGAGAACTTGGTCCGAAAGGTGTCCAGGGACCCAACGGGACGGCTGGGGTACCAGGGATCCCAGGACATCCAGGGCCCATGGGCCATCAGGGGGAGCAAGGCGTTCCCGGCATCACGGGAAAACCTGGGCCTCCCGTAAGTATTCCCTGCCTCTGGGGCAGTCGCTGAAGGGAATCCATGGATCGTGGATTTTTGGATGTATATTCCAGAATAAGGTCCTGCATTCGAGCAGGCAAAAGTAGGGAACTGCACACGCAAGTGAACAGTCTCGCACTGAGGGTTTGCCAGTGCAATACCAGCAACCCCCTCAGAGCTTCAGAATGAAAACACCCCAAAATACACACCTTGGAGAACTCATCTCCTCTCTCAGTGACACACAGATTATCTGCATGCATTGGGACCAGCTGAAAGGCACTTTTCTCATTGCAAAAGTGAGTTAGTAGTTGGTCATTTGAAAAAACAACTCCTATTCACTGCTTCAAATGTTATACCTCTGTCCTGGTCCAGAGCTCATGTTTCATCATTAAGGAAAGGCCAATTATGCCTCAGATCAAACATCTGGCCTAACATTAAAATTAATTTCTGTTGTGACTATAAGAGAGCTTTAAACTGAACACATTGTCTTTTGAAGAGAGGAAACTCCCCCTCCTCTTCATGCGGGGTCCTGTGTTGCTGGAAATGAGTTTCACGTCCCGAAGCTGCTGTCAGGGATGATTATCAACAAGAAGGTTTGTATAAAACCAGAGTCTTCTATTAATTGCAGGGCAAAGAGGCCAGTGAGCAACATATAAGAGAGCTCTGCGGGGAAATGATAAATGGTGAGTGTTACTGGGAGAAAAGTGACTTTAAGTACTGTATCTAGCTGGAGATGAGTGGATCCTGAACATAAGATGGCTCTTGAGATTTGTTATTTTTTTGTCTTAAGAAGAAAAAAAAAATACATCGACAAACTTTAGTATCAGGAAATTATTCAGGAGGTCATTTTAAAATAATTAGTATTTTCATCACATTAACATACAAAGAGTACAGAAAGCAGCTTTGCTGGCAAAAGTGTTTGCCCTACCCTGTGCCATCCTGAGCCTCTGCTCCCAAGCAGCGTTCCTCTTCCTTCGAGGTTCCTGTTCTGCGTTTAGAGGTTACGTTCTAAATTTGAGATGAAGTTAAAGTCTGAAATATTGCTTCCAGAAACATGTTTTAATTATTTAAGTATTATTTTCTAGAATAGTTGACATCTTTAAAAGTGGTTTAGGAAATGGGAAGTATCAGTGCCCTGAAACCCTGCAGATTTCTGACCCAAAATCTCCCTCCGTGGAGATTTGAAAAAATCCAAAGCCACAGCTGAGATGAGGTGGCAGATGACAAACAGCCAAGGAAACGCTGGACATGCAGAGTTTAACTGTTCTTTTCAGATCAAATCGCACAGTTAGCTGCTAACCTGAGGAAGCCCTTGTCTCCCGGAATGACGGGTCGTCCTGGCCCAGCGGGTCCCGCAGGTCCTCCTGGAGCTACGGGAAGCATTGGGCATCCCGGTCCTCGTGGTCCCCCTGGATACAGAGGGCCAACAGGAGAACTTGGAGATCCTGGTCCCAGAGGTAAGAATGAACCAACCTGCTTCACTTTTCTGCCTACCAAAATAAATCCCAAACTTGTACTAAGCAGCAGTGAAGGAGAAAAGGTCAGGCCTTGGGCAGCTGATGGAAATCTCGAGGGTAGTTTTGCATCTTTAGGGATGCAGAGTAAGATCCTAGCAGTGTCCTGAGGATTTTGAGCTTCTCTTGGTCTTTCCCCTTCCTGTCCTTGGATCCAGCTGCAGTGCACAACTCACTGCTGAAACTGTTTGATTACAGGTGACACTGGTGAAAAGGGAGATAAGGGACCTGTTGGTCAAGGTATTGATGGGCCTGATGGCGATCAAGGACTTCAAGGTAAGGCTGTGCAAATGATTTCATACACCATGCCTAAAGTAAAGGCTGTGTTTAGACACAGCACAGCACTAAACATCCCCCTTCAGCTCTGCTGAGGTAACTCCAGTAAACGCAGAGGTACTCTAAAAAATCCAACACACATACTCCAGATCCAGAGTAAATTTAATCAACACCTTGTACTCAAGAGGCCATAACAAGACACTCAAAGTAAAACATAACAAGAACTCTAAAAGTAACACA
>NW_010203636.1:0-3007 GCF_000695765.1 Mesitornis unicolor
CCCAGGGGACGGGGCGGGAAGGCGTGAGGGGAGCGTCTGCCGTGAAGCAAACCCGGTGGTTTTGGGGTTAGCGCTCCATTGCGGCGGGGCTTATGCAACCCAGCCGAGCTGCGTGGGGCTGCCCCCCCACGTGATGCTGGAGTATCCCCCCCGGTCCCGCCTGGCCCTCCTTCCCTGCGAGACGCTTGGCTGGCGTGGAAGAGTGGGAGCAGAGGTACAAGTGTGGTCCCTGCACGGCATCCACGTGGTGAACGGACGTCCCGCAGGGAACATTTGGGGTGCTGTTGCCATCCCCGGAGCTCCCCAGTAGTTCAGCTCTCGGCCTTTCTGTTAAAGGTATATGATTGTTCACTTGAATATTTTAAGCTTTCAGTCTTTGTTACTTACGAAATCGAATGTGTTGTCATTGGAGAAAAACACCAACTCTTTTTTGTTGACTTGTCTGCTTTCTTGAGGGTGTTCATTTTTATGGCATGGTGCGTGGAAGTGGGCTTTTCACCTAGAAATGAAAGGACCTTTGTATGCTTCCCTGTTGTTAATTATAAAATGGTTTTTCACACACTCTTGGTTTTGCAGGCAGCATTTGTCCCTATGCTTAGACAGAGGCAGTGTTCTTAATGCACCTTTATTGATGTTTCATTTAAAGAGGGGAAAAAAAAACCCACAACCTTTTTCATATTCAATACTTTAATGATCCACTTTAAATGCCTTGAGTGGTTAAGTAAGACAAATGCACTAGCACTGGTAACTGCATAGGGGCAAACAGAGCTGCTAGAGTACATATCAAAGTAATTTCTAGTTTTGTTTAATTTGTTAATTACTTCTTTTGAAAATTCTTACAAGATGATTGTGACTGCACTCAATGATAAGCAAGCCCTTTCACAGTTAGAAAAGCTTAACCTTGTAAGTGTCTGGTAGTACTTGCCCAACATTACAGCTAGAAACTGGCTGCTTCTGAAAGATGCTGGTAGTTGAGAATTCACTCAGTGACCATTTACATAAGTCAGTGTGTCTTCCGTGTCCCTTTCTTTGGAAAAAAGGGGCAGAGCAGGGCATGTATGTGAATGTAGGGTAAGGCCAATGGGTGCTCTGAGAGGTAGAGCAGTTGTGCCTGCAAGCCCTTCTGCAGGATATCATCATGGGAGGAGAGGCAGAAATACTCCCAGATTCTGGCTGCTGTCTTGCTTCCCTGAAAAGAGAGGTTAAAAAATGTCAGATCATCTCAGATGTTACTGGTTGTAACTCCCTGCTAAGGAGGGAGCTCCGCACAGGTTACCACTGCTTCTCCCTTTGTGAAGTGCGGTGTTGTGGTTTCAGGGGGTTGTGTGGGCTGAAGAACTGCTTTCCAATTTGCTTAAACACATTTCAAAATGAAGTTGGTAAAGGTACTGCTTGGGTGGCCACAGACACACTTGGCTGAGAAACTCTTCCCACGTTTGTCAGGCACAGGTAGTGTTTGTGGCCCTTTCTGACAAGTTGGGGCATAGCATTAGGATAGCAAGGCAGAAATTTTAAATAGGCCATGAGGAAGAAAGAGAAAATCCGTCCTCTTTACTGGAATCGTTTCACTGCTGTAGTGTGGAGTTTTGGGGTTTTTTTGCATACTGAGGTATCAGCAGCTGGACAAATAATAAACTAGATTTGAAAATAAGGAATATAAATTGCTTTTAATATACATATAGAATGTAAATTTTGTATATAATAACTATAAAAATAATCATAATTTGATAAATAGGAGTATTTTATGTGTAGGGCAGACTAAAGCTAGGTGAGGAGTTAGCAGTACACACACCTGGTGCAAACTTTGACAGAAAGTCCCAGATTTTCTTGTTCAAGAAAGTACAGACATGTAGTGTGATCTGGAGGGGCTCCTGGGTCATCAAGCCTAGTCACAGGCTATCGCTTTTTTGCTTGCATAAACGTGTCCAGATTTATCTCAAAATAATTGATTCCCCTGCCCTTTCTGCTCTCGTGGAGGAGGTCTTGCGGATCCCTGCCATTCCAGTGGGCAGGAATCCTGTTTCCAGGTTGGGTCCTTACCTGGAGTCCCTCCTGGAAGCCTAGTGTTGCTCTTGTGTTTGCTGAGGGTGTTTGCACTGCTAATGTAACTGCTGGTCCTCAGCCTGTTTTGTGTTCTCTTCTGAAGTGGAAACAGTTGTGCTATCTTAGTGTTACATGAAATGCAAAAGACATGGGTCAAAATCTGCTTTGCTGATGGTGTAAATTCTTACTTCTCTCAGCTGGTGTAAAGTGAAGCCGCATGAGTGCAAATCCTTTGGCCTTTTTTGAGACCCTTTTTAGGTGAGGATCTGTGGCTGGTAATGTGGGTGTGATTTGTTTTTTCTTATTTCCTCCATACATAAACTCAGTTTATGTAACATCATACCTAGTAAGATAATGCTAAAATAATACCTTCCTGATAAGCAGGACCTAAATAGTAATGTATATACCCTTTCATAATTTTTAAAAGGAAGTACTCTGTAGGAAACAAAGCTATTTATTTAATGTCAAACCCTCTGGCTTTAATTTTCTATTGAAGCTTATTATTATGTTGGCAAGGATATGCTTAATGAAATTACTGACGGGTACATTTTTAAAAGAATAGAAAGATATGTTACTAAATGTTACACGTAGCCTTGGGAATCCATTATTGCAATAGACTGTAAAATTACCTACTTCAGTGATTAGATTTAAAAGCCAGACTGGACAGTAATATGGTTAATATCCTTTGTAGGTTTGCATGTAAAGATGAGAATAATTACCCTTACTTTAGTCTTTGAAGTGCTGCAGAACCAGAGTTATTTCGTACATCTCTCCTGTATTGCATTGCTGGTGTTCACAGGTGGTACATGAAGGCACCAAAATATTCAGCTGCTCCTGAAGCCATGGGAGTAGGTTGCCGCTCCACCCTGTGAGTTCCCATTTTTTTCCCTATTATTAGTCAGATGCACAAGTTGTCCTGTATTTTCAACATCACTAAAGTTAAGGACCTCAAATGTCTTTCCCT
>NW_010203636.1:3038-33360 GCF_000695765.1 Mesitornis unicolor
TTTCTAAAATAGGTTAGCCTTTGTCATATTACTACAGTCCAAATCTCATCAACACCTATAAATTAAATCATGAAATAAGAATAGAAAGGTGGAATGTGTGCGAATGTGTAATAATAAAAACTGAGGTAGAAGTCTTGCATTACAGTAGGGCAATCAGATGGTGTTAGCAAGAGACACGGCTCCCAACACCCTTGACTTGCAAGCCAAGCTGTGTTACAGCAGAGTTCCCGAAAGCTGTGGCACTGCAGCTCCCTTCCATACTGAAAATTCTGTATGTGCTGTAATGGGTTTTAGTCTTTTGTAATCTAAGTTGAGGGCAATGGCAAAATTTCCAGTTGCTCCGGTGAGACTGGGATCTCCACCTCGTCCTGGTTTGGGATATGTAGAATCCAAAGTGCTGTCCAACAACTAAGCTAAAATGAACGCATCTAGAAAATGTCTAAATGCAGAGTTTGTGTGATACATGTATTTGCAAGTAGGTAAATTAGCTTAGACAAGTACCTATTCATTAACTGGAGTTTGTAACTTTTTGCAATGTTTTCTTATTTTGAATAGTGTTTTATCTCTATAAGTGGAGCATTTTTATCTTCTGACAGATGGGCTCATATGTAGAGGAGCTATTACAAAAAGTTTCTGGTGTTTCCCATTGAGAATTATGTTGAAGAGGTATGGGTGCATTAGCTAAATTCAAGTCTTGAACTTTTTTGCATAAGATACCAATATCACTAATATTTCTTCAGCATGGAAAGAGTGAGCCGAAACAGAACTAGAGGGTTACATCAACAGCCCTGTGGTATCCCTCAAGTAAATGTTTTGTTGTTCATTGGATTGTAGGATGGATGTGTGCCGTGTTGTCTGGAATGGTATCACTTCAGTCATAGGTCAGCAGAGGGCAAAAATGTTTTTAAAGTAAACTTGCATGTGTGGAAACTGTGGTGCTTAAGGCTGGAAACCTATTTCTAATTTATTCCACACTCAGATGATCTGAAAATTGTAGGTTTCTCCTGCTTGCAGGTGTTGGGATTTGTTTCCAAACCAAAAATAGCAATACCTGGCAGGGAGGGCTTAGTCCTAGATTTGTTCTGGCTCTACACATAATTTAACTCTGCTGCAAAGGTTCTTAGCTACATAATAATACGTGATAATAACTTTCTAAAAAGCATTAGTGGGTCTTCTGAGGCTTGACAGCATTTGAAGGAAAAAAACCCCAACCCTCAGACACACCTGTAGCACCTATAATAGGATAGCACACTCTGCTTGAATAATGTGAAGATCTCATTTTCTTAAAGGAAGAACTATTCTGAAGATAGAAGCAAATAGGAATTTCTTCTCCTTAAAAAGCAAAATTAACAGCTGTTGTTTTTCAGCAAGCCAGTGCATTGATACCATTGCAAGCCGTTTGCTGGGTCAAGTTTACCAGTTATACTGGGGGAACCTTGATAAACAAAATCCTATGGAAATTAAGTGTTTCAGGTGCAAGGAAAATATGGATTAGAAATTGCTTTCGATCTTGTCTCTATGCAAAATTGCTGCATGGATGGGATCAGGTTCCAGAGGCAGTAGCAGGAGCATAAGAAAGAGTAAAGACGGCAGCCTAAAATGAGGGAGGGAGGCAGCAGGTCTTAATGTGAGGGCAGGCAGATTTCCTCTCTTTTGCATCCTCCTGTGCTGCGTTCTTGTCTGTGACAATTTCTTATCTGGTGCAGTATTCATGGGGAAACTTACTCCTGAAACGATGGGAGTCAAGCACAGTTGATGGAGGGAAGCCGCTGTTGCTTTTGAAGCCTTCTCTGTGCTGCACACGCACAAGTTCAGTATCTGGAAAAGCCTTTTCATCTCCTTAACACAAAGCACTGGTATTTCAGAGTTTGTTCCAGCAACTGTTGGTCCTAAACTTGCATTGCCGTAAAAGCTGACTACAGGGAATAGGGTGCAGTTGCTTTTCTTATGTTGTTGCTTGTTTCTATAGAAACGTCTTGTTTCTATTTTACAAATGATGTCTAGATCCTTGCTATGAAATAAACCTTAACCCATTCTTTGTTTTGCAGTTTTTAATTTAAACTCACTTTAAGTCACTTTACTGGTAGCAGTTGTAAAGTACGTTTGGTATTGGAAATTTTTGGTATTGGGAATTTTTCTTGTTTTCTTGCATTTCCTTTTTTTTTTTTTTCTCCCCCACCAGAAGAACAAGTTAAACTTAGTTTTTCTCTATCTTGTTTTTCATCTGGAAGTGAGGTATGACTCTCTTCTCATTTCCTAATCTATTAATCTTTTCCTATTTAAATATTAGCCTAGAGAAATGAACCTGTTTTGTTGGTTTTGGGTTTTTTTCCTCCAAAGAGTTTAAATTAATTTTGTTGTCTTAATAGTCTGTTGGCTGAGTATCAAGATCTTTTTACTGCTTACATTTATAAGGTCAAATACTAATTGTTAGTTTCAGGCTAGCAAAGGATGTGAAGGGATACCGTTCTCTTTCTGCTGTATTAGAAGAGGAAGAAAACATTTACAATAAAATTATTTGCCCTTCTTGGGCAAATTTCACTTTTTTTAATAAAACATAAGAAACATTTCAAGTATGATAAAGCAGGGTGAAATCCTGGTGGCATGCCAGGTGTTAGTAGTAACGAAACTGCCTGGTTTGCACATGTGGAGGAGCAGGAGGCAGAGAGCCTGTGCCCGGCCGACCCGAGCATTGCAGGGTTTTGTGCTGGTGCCCTGGGACGGGGTGAGGCTGTGGTTTGGAGAGAGGTGCCCACAAGCTGGGAACTTGCCGTTCACTGCAAATCTCCAAAGCCTGTCCATGGCAATACACAGAGTGGTTGGAGTACAGCAAGATTGGATAATTCATTCCTCTGGGGTTTATGTTGCTGGCTACCTATCAGCTATCTGCAGCTGTGTGTTGGCGGTGCGTGTCCCTGTCTGCCCCCAGCAGAAGTTGGTCTCTTGTTTTGGAGGGGAGGGAGCTTGCGGTTTCTTCCGTCCTGGTCTCTGTCACCTGTTCACTTTCTTCTCATGTTTTTCTGTAAGATTGAGCTTGAAGTGTTTTCAGTTTTAGTTTGCATCCTCTAAAAAGAGATGGCTGTGAGGCTCTCTCATCTGAGCATTCATGTTCCAGCTTTCAAAAATATAGGAGTATTTTTCAGTAAGTAAGCATGTTCCTAGAGCTACATCTTAGTGGCTTTTTTGATGTTTAAGTGTCTATGGGCTTCAGCTATCAGACACACCACCTGTTCCCTGGAGTAAAAATAACCGTGACTGGAGTAGAATAGATAGTGAGCAGTTAAGTACTGCAGGGGAAACCTTTTACTTGGAAAAAAGGAAAATGTGTGGGTGGGTCTGTCAATGTGATATCCCTGTGTATCTTTATCACGCTTTTTTTTTAACATCTCATTTAGATGTCATTAAATACCTGTTTGCCACTGAACTCAAAAGGCGTTTCTTTTCTATCTAATGAGGGAATAATCCTCTTAAATATGCCATCTATTTTTCTTTCTTTTATAACTGTAAATGTGACTGATTGTGATCTGAGGCCTGTTACAAACAATTCGGTGACACTTCTGCTTTTCTCTATTGGAAATTAACTTTGTGGATACCCTTTTCCTGTTCCCCCTCTTTCTTTGCTGCCTTTGCCCAGCAGCAGTTTTTCAACTGTAAAATCAAAAGCTTTTACATGGAAAGCATTTATTTTCCCAGTCTGTTAGATTTTCTCCTCCGTTGCTGGAGTTCACTTTGTGTAATGCCCTTTTGGGCAGTTGATGTAAGAATAGAGAAACTGAATCTTATATCTGGTCTGGTGCTGTCATCATGTTGAGTGTGGGTTGGGAATTTTTCAAGTAGTCTGGGTGACAGAGGACTCTTGGGGGTTTCTTCAATTCGTTAGTCATGAAAAATAGAAAGAGAAATGTTACTTGGTTTGTTTTGAAGGATCTTGTACCTCTAGAATAGCTGAATGGATTTTTTTTAACAAAGCATGCAAATCTTTCAGTTGAGCAGGTTCTTGTGTTCATCCACTCCCTCTTCTCACAGAGCAAAGGCTGTTGAACTTCATCCAATTATTTCACATAAGTCAGTTATTTAGGAATTTTTTTTTTCCACACAAGGAAAAAAATCCCAAACCAAACAAACCGTCTCAAGATCTTTAGGCAAAATGTGGAAAACTCTGGGCAAAGCTGCTGCTTCAGCAGATGAAATGCCTGAAAGGCAAGACCATAACTATGCCTATTCTCCTCACATCTAGCGCAGTGCTGAGGTTACAGGGCTGAGAACAGCTGCAGTCACTTCAGAGCCATTCAGTTTGTGGTCCTCCCAGAGAACCCACCCAGCCCACTGCTGCCTTTCCTGGGAGCCCTGTGGCACCTCGTCCCTCTCGCCAGCCCTGTGGCAGGGGATGTGTGATGAAGCAGGGCTGCCTTTCTTGCAGGAAGTACCAGCTGCAGCTGCCAGAGCAGCTTGGGTTGCTCCTTTCAGACCACTTTCCTCTTTCCAGGGATGAGCCCTGTGAGGCCCAAGTTGTTCAGCTGGGTGAAGCAACCCTGAGTGTGCAGAGCTTCACCTGCACGCAGATGTTGCAGTAGTTTGTCACAGGTGGTCTGCATGTGGCCAGCAAATCTGCCATGTCCAGGAAGTGTGGAGTGCCCTGAGCGTGAGTGGTGTGTTTATCGCTTGCTAAGGAAGGTGCTGCAGCAGAAGCCGTGTTGTACCCTTGGGAGAAGCTGCAGGGACTTCCAGACAGAGCTTGTTGGCGACGCTGTGTAAGGACGTCATTGATACTGTCGTTCAGTGAGCTAGCATTGCCGAGAGCAGAAAAAAAGGCATGCTACATCTGTGCTTCCACGGTCTCTTTCAAAGTCCCAAGAGTGTTGGGTAGGTCTGTGTCCCCTTCAGATCCATTGTGGACTTGGCAAAGTGATCTGCAAATGGTCAGGGGCAGGAACCACGTGCTCCCAGCAGTTTGAGGGGAAAAGACTTTGAAGTAGCTACGTTATACTTAGGAGATGCAGACAGGGATCAGCCTTAAACAACTGTGAAAAGTTCAGTGCTAAGTTTATCCTTCTCTCCTAGTGAAATGTGAATCATTGCAAAGATGGTTTCTCTGGGGAGAGTGTATGTTCTGGTGGGATCTTATGTTTCTCTGCGTGATCAAAACACCCTGGATGGGAAGAGGATAAGCAAGAAAAAGTTTCTGCTGTCTGATTGGTGTGGAGTGACCTCTGCTCATGACTTACCATGTGCTTTGCTGAATTTAGGCAGCAGTGAGTTTGAGTAAATGTGGTGGAAGTTTGCCATAAGCAAGGATAGTTAGTGGTCAGAACACACATAATTTTGTGTGTTGTGCTGATGACGAACAAAACTAGTAAAGCCACAGCCAGATGTTCATTGGGTTTGGTATGCTGAGTTGAGTTTACCTTTTCTGTTTTGTTAAAGCTAGTCTAGGAAAGCATTCCATTACATGGGAGATTTGTTTCCAGAAGCCCTTCAGGGATGTAGGAGCAACCAGCTGTGTGCTGGAAGTGGACAGAATTTGTGTTTAGGATCTCCTCTGCAACCGCCTTGGAGGCTTCAGTTCTGAAAAAAGGTCCTTTTAATGGCATACTACATCTGAGAGGGCACGTCATGGTTCTCCTTAAAGCATCCAAACCCCTGAGCCATTTGGCTACAACAGCTGGGTAAATTTGGTTACATGGTTTCTGTAGTAAAGTTTTTTGGAGTTTGAATCTTCAAGTTCTGACTTTCTGCCAGTGAACAGTGAGAGACTGGACAAGAGCTTCGCTGATGAAAACACGCCATTTTGAATAGGGAGGGGAATTTTATAACACCAAATGTCTGAAAAGGCAAGAGAAAACTGGGTGCTTGATGGGAACATTTGGGTACTGCAGTAGGCTTGTGACGAGCACTTGGATAAGTGCTGACAGATCAGACACTTCCCTTTTGTTCCATATGATAGCTCTGTTTTTTTAATTTTAAATAATTTAAAGTAAAAAATAGAAACCAAATATGAAATGGAGTATGGAGTACTGTGTCCAGCTCTGGAGCCCTTGCTACAGGAAAGACATGGACCTGTTGGAGTGGGTCCAGAGGAGGACCACAAAAATGGTCAGAGGATTGGAGCACCTCTCCTGTGAGGACAGGCTGAGAGTTAGGGTTTTTCAGCCTGGAGAAGAGAAGGCTCTGGGGAGACCTGATTGCAGCCTTTTAATACTTAAAGGGGGCTTATAAGAAAGGTATTAGTAGGGCCTGTAGTGATAGGACAAGGAGTAATGTGTTGGTTTTGGTGTTTTTTTTTAAAGAGGGTAGACTTAGACTGGGTATAAGGAAGACATTTTCTTATGAGAGTGGTGAAACACTGGAACTGTTTGCGCAGATAGGTGGTAGATGTCCTGTCACTGAAAACATTCAGGGTCAGGCTGGATGGGGCTCTGAGCAACCTGATTTGGTTGAGATGTCCCTGCTCATTGCAGGGGCGTAGGACTAGATGGCTTTTAAAAGTCCCTTCCAACCCAAACCATTCTATCATTATATGAAATATTTAAATGGAAAAAACCCCAACATTTGTTACACTATATGAAAGCATCTAAGGAATATAAAATGAAAAGAAATTGAGGCAATGAAGTCATATACAGTGGTTGTATGTTTATATAAAGGAATCTGCTAGTGTAATTTTCTTTAAGGGTGTTGATGATCCCAGTATGTCTAAAATAAAATCACTTAGATTTAAAACTAATTTAAATTACAGTAAGGAGTAATTCATTACAGCAATTTGATAAGAAACATTAGGTTAGGAAATGGATGCAATCAGCATCTCTAATGTTCTTTTTTAGCTTCATTCACACAGGAAAGTCTCATTTTACTTTCTCCTTCAGGAATAATCCCATATGTGTGTATTTGGTGAGTATCTTTCAGCCAGCTGGAGGAAGGAGGGGAGAGAAGTTGGGGAGACAGTACTGCCAGTCCTCTCTTTTTAGGAGATACTTCGGGCGTGCATCCATCTATATCCATCTAGATCTGTGGCTGCACCTCTGCTTCCCTGGCCCCTCTGAATTTCTTCATCACTCCTGTCTTTGAAAGTGTGAGGAAAAGCAAGCAAATTGCTGCAGATGCAGCCGACCTCTCTTACATTCCCTCCTGAATTGTGGCAGATGAAGTCTGGGGGTGCCCCCTGCATAGCACATGTTACAGAGGAGTTGCTGTAAAGGCCTTGAATGCCTGCTTTCTCTAGGGCTAGTGCAGGTAAAGAAATGCCCTCCACACCCTCTTGATACACAAAAGAATTCTTAAAAGTTATGAAGCCAAGGCCTGATTGCTGATTTTTTAGAAGTACCAAGTTTGAAACAGAAACTTCTTTTGATTTTAAATGGGAAAGCTCTGTTTTGCTGGGAGGCACTGCTCAGAACGGATATATTTCTCTTTCTGCATTTTTCTGCTGTGGTGGTGTCTGTCTAGCTTGAGGCTGATTCAGCAAGATTTAGTATTAAAATAGTCCTCTGGAAATTAAGAGTCAGCGAGGAACTGTGTAATTGCTGAAGATAGCCAATTTCTAAAAACACTTAGAAAAGTACTTTGGATGGGGCGAGTATTTCATTCTAAGGATATGGTTTCAGAGCTACTGGCACATATGCGGGACTGTTTTACAACAGCGCTGACAATTAGTGTGATAACTTCTAGCTGCAGTGTTAAAGTTTATTTAATATCATTCTAGAAATTTGGAGTATCATAACAGTGATGTTTGCCCTGATGTTTCTATTGTAGTTTCACCCCTGAAGAACCATATTTGTCCAGCATGTGAATATTGTGCAATAGTAAAGAAAGATTTGCCATCTGTGTTTTACGGCTGATCATCTGTTTTCAGCTTCTCTTCTTTTTTGCTGAGCTGCCTGAAGCAAGACATGCTGAGCCTGAATTAACTGAAGCAGACTTTGAAATCTTGAGAATTTCCATGATCATTCTGAAAGGTTTTATAAGCTCTTGAAAATATTTGGAAAAGTAACTTGATACTTATTTTGTAATTAAATACACACTTGTCAGTCGCCACGCCTAGAAGCTTGCTTTGCATAATTGCTTTAGCAATTCATGAATCTACCCTTGTTTGAGAGAGGGTGAAATAGTCTTGCTTAAAATAAAAATCCAAACCGTGAACAAAAAAGACCTGGACAGCCTAAGTGAGTTGGAATTAGTACACTGTACCCTGCTTAAGAGATTCTGTGCAACTTCTTGCTGTTAGTTTATCAAAGCAGAATTGGGTTGCTGGGGAAATCCCAGCAGCTGCCTCATAGCAGAAGAAATGTTTCCAGTGTGGACACACAGTTCATGGAGCTCAGCTGGTCCAGTGAGATGGAGTCCATGGAAATGCACCTGCTGCCAGCCTCCTTGCCTGTGCTGCACTCAGCTTGCTCTCTGCAAAGGCCGAATACCTTTAATAATCCAGAGGCAGTTGTGCTGGTCTAAGCTACTGTGCTAGAAAACATAGTGATTTCTCTTGCACACATTACCTGTTTCTTTCAGAAGTGGTCTCTGCACCGCTCTGTGCTTTGATCCCCCCTCACCATCCCATAGGGACGTGCTCTGTGTGGCCTCTACATGCAGGAAGCAAATAGTTTTCCCATCCTAGCACATGCTTTCTCTTTTTCCTAATTGTTGTGATCAATATAGCACTTAGGCTAATAGTTTGTCTGCCTGTGCTCTTTGGGAACAGAGGGATGAGAGTTCCTGTAACACCACTGTATTCCCGGGATGCCCTGCCCTGCTGGGTCTGCAGGGACTCACAAGAGGCTCTGCCTTTCTTGAAGAGACCAATCTTGAAACACTGGAAATAAAGAGGAATCAACATTTATCTTAATGAAATAAGGCACAATTAAAGCCAAAATGCTGAAAACTAGGGTTACCATATGCAGTGAGGGGGAGAAAATGACTTGGGCCTGAGAACTGGGCTGAAAAGACAAAGCGCTGGCTGTCAGTACGTAACCTCCAGTGCTGCAGTTCTCCGTGTTCAGAGTGCTCTGTAGAACCACAGAAGAATTGAAGACGATATTCATTACTATTTAGGCTTCCTGAACCCCTCCCTTTATGGGATTCAGTACTGAAGCTTAAACCAAAATATCTATGAATAAGCAAATAAAAAAAAATACCCAAGCACACACAGCTGAGGTATTGTGGGGGTTTTGTTTTTCTGGGTTGTTTTTTTTTCAGTAGCAGCTGTGGTGTTTTACCCAGTCTTCATTCAGTCAGAAGGTTCTGCATCATGGCCTAAAGTCTAGCCTAGTAAAAAAATACCAGCTTCCTTTGGTCTTTGCTGGATGCTTTTCTGTGGGAATGGGAGTTCACTTTATTACTTGCTCTCTATGGAGAGCCTGGCGCTGCTGTGGGAGGGAATTTCTGATTCTCCACCAGTAGACCATGCCGTGTTACCAGGGACACAGAATAGCTTTCATGCTTGAAGACAGAACTAAAGATCTATATTTGCTTTGAATCCAGGAGTAGACTAATTGCATGTAGAGTTTGCAGGCAATTTGTTGGACCTATTGATCAGTTCACTGAAATATTGATGAGTAGCTGCTGCATGTGTTTTCATTGCTGCCTAATGGAAGGGTTAGAAAACTCATGTTCATAATCTTGAAAGGATGTTTGCCCTGTCATACCCCAATACAAGGCAATTAGGTCTTGTGCAAAGGATCTCTGGACACTGGGGAAGGAGAGATGGGGTTTCGCGCTCTAATCTAGTTAAAGTTGCCATGTTGAAACAGTCACATGTTTTCTGCAGTGATATTTAAACACAGCATCTTCACCTAAAGATGTACTTCTGCCTTCTGGTGCATTTGCCCCATCAATTTTCTTTTTGGGAATGGTGTGGAATTTGTTTCCCTTCCCCTTTGCTTCTCTGCAGCACCACTTTGCATCTGCAGTCCTTGAGTCTGTCTGCCTTTGCCTGACTCTCCCAGCTTTCTATGCCATCTGGAGGGATGTTTGCCTTCCTCCTGGTCAAATCCAGTGCCCCTCATTCAGCAGTGATAGTAACTCTTCAGTTCTCTGTGCTTTGGTGCAAAATACTGTATAGTTCATGCTTAATAGTTTTGTATCATTCTTGTGCTTCTGAAGATATTTTGGAAATAATTTACAACAAATCTACTTCAGTCCCGTTCCTGAAATTACAGGCATCTAATTCCATTTTGGTTGTCCTGACGTGCACGTAGTGCAGACAGGCAAGATATATGACCTGCAGGAGAGCTTTTCCCCTCTAGAGTGGCATCTGGAGGGGAGTCGGGCTGTCATATGCTTGTCGTACCGCTTCAGGTGAAGTTTGGATGAGTGTAATCCTTAACGTTGTACCAAAGTCACAAGCTACAAAACATTTTCAATTTCTCAGTTTAAGGAATAGCTTTATTGCAGCTATATCTTATTTTTATGCACTCAAATAGAAACAGCTGAGACCTGTTCAGAATCACAGTAATAAGAACTGACTGTACTAAGTATTTCCTAATTCTGTCTTCTGTCCACAGGTCCAGCAAGAGCAGAGGAACCACACTGCAGAACCTGTAATAGATGACTATAAAAAGATGGGGACTCTCTTTGGCGAACTGAACAAAAGCCTTATCCGAATAGGCTTCACAAGGATGTACTTTGGAGAACGGATAGTAGAACCCGTAATAGTTATATTCTTCTGGGTTATGCTCTGGTTTCTTGGCCTACAAGCTCTTGGACTGGTTGCTGTTCTGTGCCTTGTCATTATTTATGTACAACAGTAAAATTTTATAGATGCTGTTTGGATTATGTATTTCAACACTGTCACTAAGCCAGTGGATTTGTGTGTTTAGGTAAATGGGTGGCATATTGAAAGCTGAAAAGCTTCAAATTGCATTTTGCTGAACTTCCAACGTTTGGGGTGACTGAGACTAAAATTATGTATTTTAAGCAAGGTTAGCAGTCCCCATCTTTGAAGGGCAAAAAAGGAGATGTTTTTAATACAGTGGTGTCCAGTGTACAGTTTTCTGCAGTCTTGGGGCCTTAGTCCAAGGACTGGCTTTTTGTTCCCACCCCAATGTTCTTGCTTTGTGTAGTGAAAATTTCCTGTCTCGTTTCAAGAGGAGACTTGATGCAAGTGTCCTGTTTCACTGTTGGAGGCAGGGGAGCTCATGTGCTCTTTGTTCCCTGAATCTGCATAATTTGCTGGGGTTTTTTTTGCTGAAAAGCTAAATCTTCACGAGGGAGGTTTGCTAACAAACCTACAATGATGGCCGTTCATAAGGTGAATACAACTTCCTGATGCAAAAGCATCTTTGGTTAGTACAGTTTACAGCAACCTTTCCCCCAGGAATCAAGCTGTGCCACTAAAATGCTTTTATACCAATATTGGTGACTTTGCACAAGGCTTCAGCTGTTGTCTAGGGGGAATCGCAGTCCTGTATTGGCCACATGGTCTAACGGAGCTCTGCCTTGGTTTTGGAAATGTGCTTGGCTCCTGCTGCTATTTTTCTTTCTTTTTCATACTTGCTCTTTTTCCCATCCTTCTGAAGGTAAATATTTGGATCATTCATGGGTTTTGTAGGTAGTTATAGCAGCAGTGTTGGAGAGCTGCCATTCCAATTGGCAGTGCCAGAATATTGGCTGCTTCCTCTTGGCCGTGTGTGAAGCGTCTGAACAACCAGAGGGATATCAGTCCAGATCTCTTAACGCTTCCCAAATTTGCTGCCGCATGGACCCAACATGAGCTGGGCGCTTTGTGTACTGTTTCCTCATGCAAGGCAAGAATGTTGTTGAAATCAAGTGGTCATTTTATTTAGAAATCTTAACTGATTTGTTTCCTCACTGCTTATCTATAGCACGTCATGGGCAACATAAATGGGAGAATAGGATATGTACTTTCAAAAGTAGGTGCAGAATTCACTCTGGATCCCCAGGAGCCACAGCGGGGTTGTGTTGAATGCATTCATTTACAGAAAAACAGTAAAATGAAACGGAATCTTTACTAAATAGGTTACCAATTTAGTATTTGCTGTACATTACTTTTAGTAAGAAACTTAATTGCAAAATTGACTTCATCTATGGAAGAGTGAAGTTATACACTTAGGTACTTAAAGAAATGTAATAGAAGATTTAAAATGTACGGGAGACTATTTAGCCTTTTGCAGTGACTTTTTTCCTAAACATTTTTGTACTAGCAGAGAGCAACAATCGATTAGTTGAAAATCCTGTCTTATCCAGAGACCTTTGAAGTTAAGGGGAGCTCTTCTGTGGTCTCAGTCCTGTAACTGGATTTTCAAGGCTGATTTTATGTCTTCATTGATCAGGTTGCTGGGCTCTGTTTCCAGGACCCTCGACCCTAGTCCTTACAGACTTTTCTGTTAGTGAAATAGTTATTGAGGGCAGTGAACACAAAGGCCCAGCTCCTTTGAAGTCTTTATGTGCCTAAATGCCATCTGTAGGCATGTTTCTGTGCTTTTCTAATGAACACTTTCTGAGGAGCCAAGTCTTCTCTCCAGATCTTCAGATGACCTTGACTGGATCCAAGAGGCTCTGCAAGGGGTGCAGGACTTGGATGGCAACCTGTGCTGGTTGACACCTAGGTAAGGAGTTATGCTGGTGACTGGGAGATGTTTGACGACAGAAGGTGCTCCTGGACATGGGGATTTGTTGTTCACAGCTGGAAGTCCCAAAGCAAACAGCAAGTACAGGCTGAACTCAGAGGCAGGAGCTCTATACTCACAAGTGCCTAGGGCTAAACTTTGGTTTTGTTTCAAGTCCCTTGGAAAGCAAACATCTGTTTACGCCTTTGCATATTTGTATAGATATGATGGTGGGTTTATGTGTATTCTTCTCCTGTAAAAGGGCTGTACTGCAAAAGCATCTTGTCATTAAAAGAAAAGAATCCTTCCTTTTTTCCTGCAGTCAGGTTACTGTTCAGAGGATCTCATCCAGTTCCTTCCATCCTGTAGGAAGAAGTGTCTCTGTGATAGCCTTGTTGCAGTAGTACTATTGTGTAAAGACACTGCGCTGTGAGGTGGCACGTAGAATTTCCTTGAAGTGGTGATTTTGCCCAGTACATAAGGAATTTGGAACAATGAAGCAAGGGAGTGACCGACAAGTTCAGTGAGGACATTGGTTATGTGCATGTAACCTTTTAGTGTGTGCGTCACTGACTGTTTCACTCCTGAAGTCATTGCATTCTTTTGATGTTCATGTTTGTATATGTGTACTCTAGGGAAAGGTAGCTTTTGGACTAAGATTGTGTACAGTGAATGGTTTATGTGGTTTCTCTTAAGGGTAACTTACTCTGTCTTGTCTTTCATAAAAGTTTTTCCGTTTTAAAAAACCTGAAAAAATTGTCCTCCTAATGGAGTTAGGTTGACTGAAAATGGAAAAAAAGAAAAATAATGTATTGCATGGAAGATACCCCTCACCTGTTTGGTTTCATCCATTCCATTGTATATAAGAATTTGCACCGAATCATCTGTCCTAATTCTGTGCTATTGCTATATTCTCCCTGTCCTTTGCAGGAAAGAGGAGTTAAGAAAAAAAGGGGCCAGGGATAGTTGAAAATGGAATGTGGTGTAATAATGCATATCTGTGTCAAAAGAAATTTGATTGTAAACGTGTGCCAAAAGTGAGGGGGGGAATGAGTGAACAGTCCTTGCATTGTGTTCTTCCTTACACCCAGATGTAGTCCCAAGGCAGAGGAAGTACCAAATGTTGAAAGGATGTCCCTTGCTAAAAAGAAGGTTAATTAACAAAAAGACAATTTCACTGTTGTCTATACAGTAAAAATTGATAATGTTATTTATAATGGTATATAAGATGATGATTATTAGTCATAGAACTGAAGGCACCTTTATGCATCTGTGTGTAGGACTGAATGAAGGAATTATGTCCCTTAAATCTGTGTTAAACAATGAATAATGTAATTCCTGTTGGTGTAACATATTGAAAGCTTTTTACATAACTTCTGTTTTTAAAGAATGGACTCTTCAGTACTATTTCACACCCACTAAATGCATAAATGTTTGACCTACTGTGTACACAGAAGAAACTCTGCACGTAGGAGAACCTTCGAGAGCCATGTTTGCACTGAGAAATCACCACATTGCAACTGTCTATATAAAAGGAATAAACATATTTCTTAAAATCTCTGTATTAAATGAATCCTATGGAAAGCACTTTGTTATTCTTTCTATAAAAGGTATTGCCATCAATGAGAACTGTGAATTCTTTGTGGTGCTTTGTTTAAGGTTACCTGACTCCTTTTAAAATGTTGTGGTAGGCCCAGATGAAATGGGGCAGCATTCAGATACCCGCTGAAACCAGTGAACTTGCAGCTGGTGGAGACATAACTGCACTGCAACAGCCAAACAAACTGCATCAGGTCTTGATGGTTGAGTGTGCAGCAAATTACGCTGAATTTAAAAAAAAAACAACAATAGAGCTAGAAGTTAACAAATAATGGCAACACTCTGCTGTAAATTAGCTTTTATTTCATAGCATATCTAGTGTGCATCCAGAGCAGCCTCTGCAGGAACTAGATTTGCTCAAGGGTGTGAAAAAAATCTTTCAAAGTGACAATTGCTGTGCCACAGGAAGGCTTGGGAGTTTTCATTTGTTTGGTTTATCTGTTTGTTTGTTTGTAAATATGCATAGAACAGCGTATTGTTCAAAACAAATCCACTTCAAACTGTTCTTTCTGGGTTTGGTTTTTTTTTCTGCAGGTCAGAAGGGTGTTCATTCTGCCAGATCCAACAGACGCTAAAATGTATCTGTGTTGCTCAGGATCCAGAGTGGGTGAAGCAGTATAGGTTTTCTAAAAGTAGCAGAGTTGAATTTTGGTCCTTCAGACTCATATTAGTGGTTGAGTACAAAATAAGTAAGGTTCATTGCTTGAATAAATTCAAGCTTTCCAGTTTTATTTCTGATAAAGTATTGCGCTCAGGCCTTTTATAGGGTGCATGCAAATTCAAGAACAGCTAGGCTTTGACTCTGCTTGATTCTTTTCATCCTGGACTTTTCATTTTGGAAGTTTACTTCTTTGCCTCTTCCAGAAGTGACAGTTTCTTGCCTTTTTTCTTTCCTCCTTTCCCTCCATAGCATTGCCTTCACTAGGGCCGTTCACTGAAACAGTCCCTCTCTGTGCCAAGAGTTCAGGCTTTTTCATCATTCAGTCTTCTTAAAAGCTACCTGGATAGAAAATCTGTTCTCAGCTGGATAATTTGTTTGTTTTGCTGTGTGCCTGCTTGACATCAGAGGGGAGGAAATTAGAAGATTTTTAAAAATGTGTATATGCTGAGTAGCCACTTCTTTTTTATGGTGCTTGCCTGTTGGTTTAGATGATGGTTACCAAACTGCGATTTGCAGTCACTGGAGGTCCAAGAGAGTGTTGCAAACGTGGGGTAAAGAACTGTCGATAGATTGGCACCAGGATTTTGAGAATAGATGGGTCAAGCAGTGTGTGGCTTGGGGCTGTTTCAAGCTTATACAGGCAGGTAGACTGCTGCCTTCCCTTAACTCCTGCCAGCCCCTCAGTTTCTGCTGAGAATGTCTCCAAATGCATATAAAATCATCACTATTCTGTCTGCACTTACTGAAGAAACTGAGCTACCATCAGCTCTGTTTCATGCAGAGAAACCAAAAAGGGATGAAAATGGGGAAAGGGGAACTGGACTCAAAATAGTGTTTTTAGCATGTGTCATTTTTAGCTTGCGATCATTTCAAATTTCAGTCTAGTGCTACCCAAATAATGTTCTTATGTCTTGAATGCAGTTGTCAGAAGTCTTTATATCAGCCCCAGCTTATATATATGTTTTCCAGTTAATACGGAAGTGAAGCAGCTGAGATGACCCACGCCTTGGGAAAAAGGATGTAAGAGGAAGGACTGTTACAGCACGACCCAAGGGATTTGATTGGATAGTGTTTGCGACAGCTGTTAGAGAGTACTGTACCTAGGCTTTATGTTCATTAAATGTAAGTTAATTAAGCCAAATCGTTTCTTGGCTTGCCCTATGCATCGCCTTGCGTCCAGAATGAGCGTTGCTTGCAGGAAATGTTTCTGTTTCTGGAACTTGTCTGTGCCTGTCTAGGCATATTTTAGACGTGCCATTTACTGTTAACTGCATTTTAGAGCATTACAAAAGAAAAGAGCTCATCTTCCAGTCCTCATTTGGATGAGGGTTTAACTAACATATGGAGGGAGCCAAATGGTCACTGTTAAACTGTTGAGGGCTTCCTTGCAGAGAAAAAAGCTGCTAACTGATTTAGGGATGACAATGATACGAGACACATGTGTTTGCATGCTGTCCAGAATGGGTGGTAAAAAGTGACCAATTTCTGTCCTAATTCATAAATAATCTATTTTCTAGTGTAGTGATCTTCCTTAGGGTAGCTGGAACATATTCCTGGTACAAGAAGTCTGTGACAAGGAGATGAATTACTAGGTAAGGAAAATTCTTTGACAACCAAAATCCTGTTCTGTAAAGTGTCAGAATTGAGAAGTCTCTTGAGTTGAATGAGGTTTGAGTTCTTACATGCTTTGGCTTGTCAATTCCTTATCTGGAACATTTTGCCTGGTTATCCTTTTAAATCATTCTTTCATTCTCTTTCTAAAAGCTGTTAATCAGTCCAAAATTCTTGAAAGCCCCTCCTGTCAAAACCTGTTACCAGGAGGGGTGAAGATGGCCCATGTGTGCAGGAGGGCAGGTCACAGGGAGAGGCTGATGTCTCTGGTGCAGCCTGCCTGGTGTCACAACGCCTTAAAGCAGGTCTCCAGCGTCTCCTCTGCTGTCACTTTCTGTATCGTGTATCTTTTTAGGCGCTTGGGAAGAGCTGACATTAGCCGAGTACCCATTGCCTTGGGCATTTCAGTCCTCTGAGCCCTGGACTTTCTGCTGCTGCACAGACTCTGCCTATCTCCACACAGCTGGGCACCTGCATAACTCTCCTTCACCTCTTGTTAAAGTGGAAATACACTCCAACATGCTGTGGTCATGTCCTCATACTGGTAAGATTAGGAAAAGCGTGATGATGCCATTTTTCTGAGAGAACAAATATTTCTGTGCCTTTCAGCTTACTCGCTAAGTCTCTCTGTGAATCTTCCTGTTGTAGAGAGGAATAAGAAATGTAACAGTCTTGAGTCTATGCCCATTTTTGATGCTTAGTAGATAAGGAAACCAAATGCATGCAAGTGTGGGAATGTTTTTTTTTCTTTTTGATTCTTAGTTTCTTTATTCCATCTGTGATCAGAGATAGGAAAGTATTTGGCTGAGCTCAGTCAGCACTGGAATTAACTTGGCTCTTAGTGAACAAATTCTTACCCCAGGATCTTCAACAGGTACATACATACAAATTGCTGCTAGCAAGCCCATTTTTAGCTTTCCTTCACAGTCTCTGGGGTTTTTCTGTTCTAATGCATTAGCCTAGATTTTAAAAAAACTTTAAAAATAAAAAACCAAACTGTTTTCAGGAGAATCTGTTCCTTGCTGTGCATATACCTCAATGGAGATGGGACTGTTGGACAATTTAGTGTTTTGACCCTGCACTCAGCATGGGTTTTGTCATTGTTGAGACCTGTCTGTCAGCTGTGCTTTACCAGCTGGGTGGATTTCTGTGCTAAGCACCAGGTAGGTTTTAAAGTACAGTTAAGGCTTGAGTTTAACAGAATTTACTTTGTGCAGTGGTGGCTATGCTGCAGTTTCTCAGGAGACTAAGCCATGTGTTGTAATGACAGTGTTTTGCAAGGAGCTCTAGAAAATAAGCTAAAGACACGACGAAAATAATTCAGGTCTTCATTAGAAACTCTGCCATTAATGCTCTGTTCTTCCTTTGTTTCTAGAAACAAAAACCCAAAAACTTTAACTTTCAAGACTGGTAGCACAGATCCTTTTTGATGCTACCCTTTTCCCATCTTTTCTGAAAGCTTCCTGATTGCCACCTTCATTTTTTCCACCTCCAAATGCCTGTGCAGTACAGACAGTAGAGGAACAAAAAGTGTAGCTGTTCCCAGATAGAAGGCAGTCACTTCCAGTGTAGTGGTAGTGCAGGCTGCTTTTTCCTTCCTAAGTGCTTCAGAGATCTCCTGGGGAATCTCAGAAACCATTTAACTTGGAATCAGCTGTGCTTCTGTATCATTATATTTGTTGTTTCTTTTTACTTGTTTTGATGGGTAACATTTAAAAGCAGGTTTCTGACTGAGCTTATATGGGCCTGCTGCTGCATACTAAATAAGCCCCACTGTAGGAGTCCATAAAGGAAGAATTTGTCCTGCGTGCCCAATTGTACGACTTTTAGACAAAGTCCCCAGGGCCAAATTCAAATCGTAACGGAAGGAGCATATTCCACTCCCCAGCACAGCTCTTGGTCCCACTCTAACTGGTCTTGTCCCATTATTCTCCTTTAAGAATCCATCCAAAACCCCCTCTCTGCAAAATCACTGTGAAGATTCAAAGTGGTGAACTTCCCTAGAACACAAAGTCATGAAGTGTGCCAGAATTAAGATGTTTTAACTTTCATGGGATATTATAAGAAGCAAAGGTTTTTTTTGGAGTTTCCCATAAAACACTGAAGTAGTGAAATCTTTTGCTCCCTCCATTTTCAGCACTGTTAATGATTTATTTGCTAGATGCCAGGTGGATTTGGTTTTTTTTCATGTTTGTATTCAATGAACATTAGAGTTAATTTTCATTTCCCGAGTAATATTGAACGATGGCATTTTCCATCTTGACATGTTTGCACTATGTTTTTATTCTATCCCATTGTCGCTCCTGCTGAAAGCTTCTCAGATGTCAGCGGTTCTGCCCTTCCTAGTCCTGCCCAGAAAAATGTCTGTGTGTCACCTCTGTGCCAGCCTGGGATCCCAGGTGCATTTCCAGCGAGGTTTACACTGTGGTGGGTTTGAAGCTAAGCTGTATCCTGGCTTTTCTGCACTCCAGGAAAAGGACTGTTGGGACTGCTTCATGAGAGCACCGTTTCGAAGGTTGATGTGTTTCGTGACAGAAGTCTGCATCTCCAGTGACCTTTAACAGGGGAGTCGCACGCTGCCTCTCCTCTGTCTGCTCTGGTGCCTGGGCAAGGGTAATTTTGGCACTTTATGGGATTGTAAAGCCTTTGCCTTAGATGTCGGACTGGTGACTTAGGAGAAATCCTTTGCCAAGTGCGTAGTTGACTGAAATAGAACAGATTCTGAACTTTAAAAGCAAACTAATCGTAGGCTTCTGCCTTTCTCCTTTCGGACTTTTTATAAAGAATACATAGAATAGCTTCTTTCTCAAATAAAGAAGTAGCATTTGAACTGTTCTTTTGTAAAATGAAAACACAGCGAGTCTTTAAATAACACTTCTCATTCCACCTCCCAGGACATCCTGGGGTTTCCATATGTCTTTTTACAGTGCCTGAAGAGGTGTGCTGTGGCCTGTTTCCTCCTGGTGGCTGTGTTTCAGCAGCCAGCGTGTGATGCCAGCTCAATGTGTGTGGGTGTCTGCTCTGTGTTTCTGAATAAGTGTTTCATTGCTGAACTCTGAAAAGCATTTCAGCTTGAAGAGAAATGGTGCTTACTGTATCAAAGATGTACACAGGCATAAGAGTCCATGCCATTATTACTGTAAAAAGCACTGAAGCACTCCACTGAAAAATATAACAGTTAATGGTGCCATACATTGGGATGATTATCTTTGTTCATCTCTTCCTGCTTGAACGATTTTATTAACAGCAGAAATTTGCAAAACCATTCTAGCATTCACAAATGTGTGTTACCTTCCCATCTGGACAATGAGCTGTCACAGGCAAAGCATCTATTAAACCTTGGATTTGTTTCTTTTAGGAGCGTTCTCTTCATATTCTGCTAGTAGTAATATACACATGAATGGAAACTACTATATTATTTAGAAGGCTGGCACTACAAAACCCAGTTTGAAGTGTCTTCACAAGGATTTTTTAAAAAGATGCTGTATGCAGTATCTTAACCTATGTAAGACATTATTTTTTGAACCATAGGTCCTTCATCTTATGTACCTGGGAAGGGGCCTTCTCCTTCCTTTAGCGTGCATGGCATTTCCCTGGCTCCTGTTCTGGTCCCTGGTAAGTGTGGGATTGTGCATTTCTCTATCACAGTCACACAGAACTGTTCTTGAAAGGGTCTTGCAGATACAAAACCAAAGCTCATGTGAATGAATTAGCAAATGACCAAGGATCAAAAAGAGGAGCATCCAGCAATGAAAGGCAGTGACATCAGAAAGCAAATAGGTACAACTCATTGTTATTTGTCAGTTTAGGAAAAAATCAGCTGTAGATTACTTAAAATAGGACTGGACTGACTACTGAATTTTGAGGGGGGGCTGAAGAGCTATTGGTTGTGTAACTAAATTGAGCTTTTATTTGGTTTGTGTTGTGTATAGTCTCTCAAAAGATTACCAGCTCTTCTCAGCAATGTACAGCTTGGATGTGTGTGAGCCAAACTGAAAATTTGTCCTGGTACTGAGAGAAGCCTTACAGTGTCTCTTTGCATCAGTGCAATCACTATTTTCTCCAACAAATAACTACTACAGAGCATTTTTGAATACTTTAGGACTCTTAACATGCTAAGGCATATTCCTGCTTGGTCTCAGAAAAGCCATTTCTGTTCCTCAGAGGTGCTCCCTTCTTGTCTGTGGTACGTGCAGAGCAGGAACAAAGTGTCAAAAAAAGAATTTAAATTATTCATATGCCTCATGGCTTACTTCTGAGCTTATCTTCAGCAAGCTCAGCTTTTCTGAGCCTGGTATGACTGTAATGGGACTTTGATACTTTGATATGTAGGTCTTCTTCCTTAAGAAACAAAATTAAAATAGCTTTAAGCCTTTTCCTGTATTTAGCTTTTCCAGGAAGTTTAGCACATTTGTATCTTTTGCTTGTGTTTTCCTATTTTGTGGTTTGAAGAGTGAAATTGTTGAACTGATCACCTGAAGCTCAGGCTCCTTAGAGGTAGCAGGAAGCAGCTGTGCTTTTCTAAAATTGCTTACTTGAGGCTTCCCACGCATGTGCTCTGTGCTTTATTTCCATAACAGAAAACTTATTCACAAAACTAGATAAAACATAATGTAAATTTATTTCTTAGAGCTATTATTTTTGATAACTGATTTCATAGCCAGATCTAGCCTACCCGTAAATCAGTAAAGTATTTGCACAATATGCGAAGAAAAACTCAAACTGAGACCAGGGAAACAAAGAAAAGCTGCCAGACTGGAAGAAGTCCTATGAAAGAATTATTCATGGTGAGGTCAGTACACCTATCTTGGTTATATTTGCAGTAGTGGTTGTAGCACGAGAATTAGATATATACTGAACTTACAGAAGCAATAGGAAGGTGTGTCAGAAGGTTATGCAAGAATGCCTTGGAGATAAGGCCTGGAGAAAAAAAAAAAGGGAAGGACTAAATTTCATAATATGATGTGCAGGATCACATAATTCTGAATTCATTAGAAGGCACTCTAAGAGCTCATCTGTTGAAAGTGTCCAAGGAGAACAGCTGGAGTTTTAGCTGAATGCAGGATAAACAGGAGCCAAGAATAAGGTGTGGCTGTCAGAAAATATAATCCTAGGATGTTCTGCACTATATATTTTTACTATAGACACGTAGCAACTCATAGCATTGCACTGGATTTTGTTGATCTTTTATATACATTTAAATAACAAAATCTGGTACAGAGGCGTTTTCATGAAAATGAAAATCTTATGGATGGTGGCTTATAAAGGTGAAATGAAGTCATAGAGCAAAGCATAAGGGGAAAACAAAGTGAAAGGGTGATACTGGCTGAAAGATAATTGGTAAAAATTGTCTGTTAGTAACTTTAGTCCAGATATTAGTAAAAACTTCAAACTCTTATTTGAGTAAGATTCTGAAGCAGTAGCATCAGTGATAACAAGAACTATAAACTTTCAGGCTAAAGCTTGACTGTTTCGAAAAGAGATGGGATGGGATGGTCGTGTGCAAGAGGGAAGGCTGTGATCTCTGGCTCTCTATCAGGTTTCTTCCCATTCTCTGGTACAGCTACAACTAAAAGCTGAGCTGAGTTCACTTGTGCTCTTCCAGAGATGTCAGTGAAGGGGGACACAGTTAAGCAGACTGCAGAGATTCCCTTTTTGCACATTTCCCCAGTTGTCAACACACTGCAGTACTGTGTATCATGCAAAGAGATTATCTGGCCTCATCTCTGCTCTGACTTTGGCTGGTTTAGCTGAATGATTCATTTCTGAGATAACACAGTTTATAATTTGCTTAATACTGTTCTCTGTTACCAAATATCTGATTTCTCCAGCTTGGAGGCAGAAGTAATATTATTTCCTATTGAACAACCGAGCTGATATGATCTATGTTAACATCATTGCAGTGGAAGAAAGAAAGGAGTTAAATGATTAGGCTCTTAACTCAAGTTATTGCTAAATTCTGCTTGCTTGCTTTTGGTTTGCTCAATAAACTGTATATTGTAGCAATGTGCCCTCAGCATCCTGGGTTGGACATTCAATTACTTGTAACCATAAAAGCTGATAATCTCAAGGCCAATGATGCGAGCAACACTTCCCTTTTCAGTTTAACAGAAATTGCTCAACAGTTACAGCACCTTCCTCCCCTTTCTCATGCAGTTCAGCCTGGGCAGAAACGACCTTTCATGAGAGCCATGGCATAAGGGAAACCTTTTCAGCTCCAGCAAACAACTCGGATCTAATCCAAGCCAGCAGGAAAACCATAACTGCTGTCACCTCAGGGCTTATTGTAAGGCTTCTGCAATTGGACTAAATTACTTGAACCCAGGTCCTAGTCAGTACGTCCACACAGCCACTGTAACAGGTGACATTATTCGATGTAGTTCATCATCCAGTGAGACAAAAAATTACAGGCATAGGAAAGCATGGAGTCTGAATTCAGCCTTAAAGGTGAGGTAGCCCAAAGATGAGAACTTTGGGTAAGAGTGTTATAGGACTTAGGCTAATTCCTCCTTAATTCTGTTGCAGGAGAAAGGCTTGGCTCTATCTCCTCTTTTGTAAAGGTGGAAGGAAGAGGGGCATAGGGGCATATGTAACATTTAAGGGAACCTCAAAGCTAAGTGGGATGAAATTCTGAGACCAGCAAGTTTATGCTGCTTCAACATGCGTATAAAAGGTTTCCATCTCATTGATGTGTTTTTCGTAACACAGAGTTCTATGAAAAATGTACAACAGCACTGGAGAGCTGTACTCCAAGCTTGTTGGTAGGCATGGTTAAAACATGTATGCATGCTTTCTTTAAAAACATTTATGTACTTTGTTTGTGGCTGAAGAGAACACACTGAAAAGATGTAATTTAAAAAATTCACTTCCAAAAAACTTACTAGACCTGTGATACTGTATCAACATAGACAATGTTATTGCAGGGTGATGGTGATCTCCCATGTGGCAGGACATCGGGAGCTCTGCAGAAAGGAAAATGCTAACATCCAGCAGCAGTTACAGTCCTTGCAGCTGACTGCTTCAGCTCTTCCAGCAAGACTACCTAGAAATTATATTCAAGAGTTTTAGTGCCCTAGCGGAAAAATCATTATCCTGCATGTGGGACCCTCTTTCAAAGATACAGTTCTCGCACTAACAAACCAGGCTTGAAATTCAAGATCTGCTATTAGGTAAAGCTATACACCCTCAAAGTACCAGCCTGTGGGATGAAATAAATGAAGAAATGGTGCCAGAGGGTGTGATATGGTATGAAGTAAAAAGAAATCTGACACAATAGACTGAAGAAACAGGTAATCTTTACTACCTGATTAAATACAGCAGGAGTTCATTTATCACAGCTTAGTGCTTTGTTAAAAAGTCATCATAACTGTGGCTGCAGCACTGTGAGCTGTTCTGTATTATCTTTTCAGGGGAGTCCAGATGCTGTGATAGAAACAGCATAGACAGTTTTCCAGGATCTTGAGAATCTCACCTAATTTGACCATATGTTCATATAAATATGAAACTAATTGACACCATCTTTGTGAATCTAATCATATCTGCCATCACCACTTCCTCTAAATGAATAATTTAAGAGACACAAGGTACTGAGTATGGCTGGGAGGATTTCTTTTTGTCTTCAAAGAGAATCAGATATGACAGAATCAAGCACACTCTCAAATTTGCATTTCTATGGTTGTTTTGAAATGAGACACACAATCTTGCTTTTCCTATGTAGGTTGATACATATGTACCAATGACACTTTTTTCACTCTGAAAAATGTCATATGTTGCCAAGTCATTTCTAACAGTATACTTATTTTCTTAGTGTTTGCTACTTACTAACTGGAAAAGGTGTCATAAAAAGTAACTCTTGCTCCATTAGAAAATCTTCACCTCATTAGAAGTTACTCCTAAAAATCCTAGGCATAAAGAACAAGATACTTGTCCTAACCCTATTTTCATAAGGGCTGGGTTTTTTTCTGAAATGCACTAGAGGTAGACCCTTTTCCAGGGGGACTCTGTTGCTAGGTGATCTGTTCCCTGATAAATCAGTGCTTTGGCAACCTATTGTTTAAAGCCACAGCATTTCAGTGATAGAGCACTTATGTCAGTGACCTGCTAGCAGTTGCACTTAACCACCAATCTTTATAATTCTGATCCAACCTGCAAGTGAAGAATCAAAAGAAAAAACTAAAAGCTCCACAACCACTTCAGTCTGATACAGAAACAAAGATTCCCCCCACACCACCTAAACAACAAGGGTTCCTAGTGGCACACAGGAGTCCCCAAATTACCACATTTCAATAAATTTTCCAGCTGATCTCCTCGCCTAACAGTGGCTCTTATTAACAGTTTGGATATTAGCTGTTAACAGCTCTTGGATATTTTGGGGTTGTCAGAAAAACATTGCTGCCTGTCTTTTTTCCTCTCCTGTCTATGTAAGACATACGCAAAACATTATCAGAGGCACAGAAGCTACATATTTGTGCCTGTGCTCTCTGTATTCTGTTGGTGGCTCAGAAAATAACTGTAAACTAATTTCCCTCGAAACTCTCCCCTTAAAATAATCTGAACTAAAACAGGCAAAAAGCAAAATGTTCTTGAATGATCATGCCACCCCATAGGCCTCACTGACTCATACCAATGTGTGCCAGTAGTCTCAGGTAGATGTTTGCTGGACAGAGAATATTCTCCTCTCTTTTGTTGCTGTGATACAAATGGTGCAAGTCTGGAGTCTACATGCATTTAAATATTTCTGTTAAACTTTTTAATTCTGGATCCTGTGTGTTATTCACTCTCTATGGAAGGGCCATAAAGGCACCAGGTGCACAGTGCAAAGATGCAGCAGAAGCTGTGTGTTGCCTCCTTTCATAAAGTCTACTCTAAGCAGCATATTTCAGAGTGAAAAGAAAACCCATGGCTGCTGCAGAAGTGCTGGTCTGACACCAAGCTCATGAGAAGCCCCAGACTATTGTAAGACAGAAGAGGAAAAAAACACTTTAAAAAACCCAGTTTATCACATCTTTTAGGAAGTGTGGTGTGCCTGCCCCAGCTACCTCATTATGGGAGACAAAATCTAAATGTGCACAATTAACAAGCCTGCAATTTGAATTAATAAGTATATATGAAGGTATACAATTTAAAACATATACTATATGCAAATGAATATCTATGTTATTACCTCTGCAACAGTGGTTTTAAAACAAACATAGCAAAAAAGCAGGCAAACTTTCATCAGTCATATTGTTC
Organism: Mesitornis unicolor; assembly: GCF_000695765.1. Lineage (NCBI taxonomy): Eukaryota > Metazoa > Chordata > Aves > Mesitornithiformes > Mesitornithidae > Mesitornis > Mesitornis unicolor. The sequence goes on from NW_010203636.1 coordinate 28,695, forward strand.
TCTACTTCACTATTTAAGTGTGTAGGAGCCCCTCTACTGGACCAGGATCCTATTGCGCTGTCTGGAGAAAACAAAAAAGCAGGCCTGACCACAGATGTAGTTCTTGTTTTGCTTTGTTTGCCCCCTAATACTGCCCTAAAAAGTCTTGTAGGATACTACGGAAGTGCCACTGCAATAAACTTCTAGCTGTCCCAGTCCAATATAGGCTTTTTTGGTCTCTCTGTGTTCCTTCAAAGAAGAGCCTGTTCTACTACAGAGCGGCAGCCCCTGAAAGAAGAGATCTTTGCAATGGTTGCTTGCTCTTTAAAGGTGTGATGTTATTAGTGTGGATGCAATTTTGAAAGACTGAACTATAAGCACTGAGGGGGGTGGGGAGTAGCTGCCAGTGTGTTGTGTCCCCTGCAAAAGAGTTGTCATCGATGGCATTAGTGGAAAAAATACCCTGGGATCCTTGCCTCTCACTTAAATGGAAATGGCGGTTCCCATTTTTACACAATCCAGGTCTAATGGCAGGTTCAGAAAGGCATCAGTTTTGCTCCATGGACATTGTCTTACTCTTAATTAGAGAGGTGATGAATTGTAAGTGACACTACACTTCCCATTTGTACCTTGGGGAATTCAGCTGAACAAGTAACTATTCCAGGGTCTAACATGTGAAGTCTGAAAGTTTGTATTGTCAAGGATGAAATATTTAGCATTCTTTTACACTCATTTCTTCCCAGATCATCTGCTATATGAGTGCCATTCAGGTATCAAAGCAGTCACTACACAGAGATCCAATTTTACACACCATGGAAAATGTAAATTCCTGGACTCTCCGGTATCTCAGTACCCAAACCGATAGTTGTCTTTTGCAAATTCTTGCTCTGCTCTTTGTTTTCCAACCCCCAGATATAATAAACCACCACATTTGTTATTGTCAGAACAGTTCATATACTGAGGAATTCTATTCTACTGAGGCTGCTCTCCACTCTCAAAATTAATTTTCTTAAAACATGTAATGACAGTTTCTAACTGCATCTACGTGAGAGGTGGAGAATTGTTCCTATTTTAAACAAGGACACCATGTCCAAGGTCTTTCAAGTTCATGCTGTAACTCAGAGAGCTTCAATACTCCTTCCTACAGATAAAACCAAAGTAAGCAACGGTGCCCTGAGAAAAATTAGAGTTCACATTGAGGGCACAGTAAAACGAACTGGTTTGACAGAAGCAGATGCCAGGTAAGTGGGAACAACTGTCTGCTCCTGCCTGTCCCTTGCCCTCTTGGTTACTGCCCCTTTGGTTTTACTTGCTAAACTGCTCATGTGACTGGGTTTGTGCTGATTCGCTGAAAGGTTTCAGATTAATGAACAGCTGGAGATGACAACAATTTAACCTAGATTTATGGCAGCTAGAAGATTTTGGCTGGCTGTGTCCTTGTGATTTTTCTGATGAGCTCCCAATATGATAGCTGTATTTGAACATCCTGAGGAAATTCCAGAAATCTCAAAAGTGGTGTGTGGACTTTTATATCCTTAAAAAACCCAGAAACCTAAACAACCCATCCCCCCCAAGAAAAAAAGAAAACAAAACAAAACACCAGCATAGGTAACAACTACTTATGATAAGAATTGTGATGTGCAAGAATACATGTAGCCTGATTTTGGGGACACAGATGTGAAAAAGGAATTTGAAATAGGTATTTCTCAAAATAGGGTCAAATTCTGCTAAAGCTGCTCCCTAAAAATTAACAGACCTACTTCAGTTTGGTACCTGAAGTGCTGACTGAATGTGACCTTCTTTGTCATTCTTACTGGTTCCTAAAACTTTCTCTCTTTTCCAATTGCTGTCTAGAATAGTTGCCAAGGTATCAGGAAGACAGGAATAGCCACAAAACCAATTTGTGAGTTGATGGCCTAGGAGATGCCCGATTTCTTCCTAACAAAGGCAGCCTAAGAGAGCACCCAAGAGTGGTGGAAATCTACTTGGCTATGAGTAAAAAGGCCTCATAAAGCATTCTCAGTTGAGAGTCTTTAGAACTGTGGTTTTTCTTCAAGCTATTAAGACACATAAAGAACAAATGACTAAGGAATCTTATCTTAGCATGAAAATGTGCAGTGGGCAGAGTGACAAGATAAAAAAACATTAGGAATTCATTTAATGACTATTCTGTATCTGAGCAGTGCGGTGCTGTTGCAAGGCAGCTTAATGTTGCTAAGAATGTTGCAATGATAAAGGTGGAATAATTTGCCTTAAAATGGATATCTGTATCAGCCTCCTTCCCATGCACTTTATTTAAAAAATGGGGCAGTTTCTGCACATGCTGTGTGCAACTTAACGTCAGGCATGAAGGTAACCTGTTTCCTTCAACAGGGTTTTCTTATAGCAAAATTCAAGCATACACGTGTGTTTACTGAATGAGACTTACTCAAACGTATTCTTGCTCTTCCCACTGTACACCAGTGAAGGAGATGGTGACTCATGTAGCAGCCCATGTCAGTGAGTCTTTTGCTTTACGTGCTGCTAACGTTGACTTGTCTTGCTCTGAACATGAGTGGCATGGCAGGATTTCTGCAGGAGAAAGCAAGCAAAAACTGTGCTACAGAAACAAAGAAATTTTGTGTGGGTCTTCCCAAAACAAAGGTACTGTGTTAAAGAGAGTTGTGGGGGGAAAAAAGTGATGAAAGCAACAGGAAGGAAGGAGTAGTTAGAGACCATCTATGTCTGTTCAAAGCACTGCAAGGCTGGGTAACTCCTACCCTGTCAGGTCGCTAGGAAGATGTTATACCCCACGGCCACCATGGAAGGGCTTAGCCACTTTCCCTTTTCTATTTTTATGAATTCCTAGACATTTCTCTCCTCAGTTTTGTGGCCTAGATTTCACAGTCTAGGGTACTGTAGAAGAAAAGGTCTCCAATTGCTATGAAGAAATTTATGAGCACCTGTCAGGTTTGACTACTGCAACATTTCTCTTTGGGAGAGCAGCAGCATATATCTCACCAAAATGCCAACTCCACGGAAAATAGCATCATGAGGCATCATATATTCCTATAATCCTTTCTGAAACCTTTATCGTATTTTTCTTGAGTCATGTTTATATGTGTCACCTTCTGTAATTCATTCCTGGTTGTTTTAATTTCTCCTTCACCCTCATTCTCAGTTCCTATATGCAATCACTGTAATGTACCTTTCAAGGCTGACCTCATATTTCTAGGAAAAAAAAAAACACAACACAACATTGGAGATCAGTTGGCATTAATTTATTACATTCTTCCCACCTTCCCACCATCATTATTATAGCAAGTGCCTTCTCTGGGCCCCAGCATCTATTCAGCACTGCTAATAGATAGTTAACTTGGCAACCAATCAACTCTTCCACTGCTAAGATACCACTTTTGGCTTCATTAAATAAAAGGCACAAATCACAACCACACACAACTCAAAAATTTGCTTTGTCAGTGCAGATGGTTCTTCAATTTTATTTTATTTCTAATCATGACAAACAATACAGTTCTATTTCTGTGCTGGACCTATCTACACAAAAGCTTCATCCATAGCTATACAACCACCCGGAGATTTTCCATACAGATATTGTCTATTCTAAAAGGATGCTCTTCCTTTGGTAGTAACTATGTGGCACCTATTCATGACAGATGCCTTTACTCCTGAAGAGACACAGCAGTTCTCTAGTCAGATGGGCCTTGTCTTGACTGTGCATTAAATATCCCTTTGCCTGTTAGGGAGAAGGTAGGTGCAATCTTGGGGCAATGTTGCAGGAAGAAATCATTTTCTTTGTACCTTCACCAGTGGTAAGAACAAAAGTACAGCAGCTTACAAGAGAGTCACAACTTCAGTTGTGGCCACCACTTCAGTGGCCTATCTAGAGATCAAGGGAGAAGCAGAAGTCTTTTTGCTTATGGACAGTGTCTGGTGGCAATGGGATCCTCAATAATCAGGGATTCCAGCTGCCTCGCTGCAGTGTGAGCACATACAGTAGCAATACTGGTTTTTACCATCAGCAAATAACTTAAAGATGACAATGACTTCTTTTGGCTATCAGTTGCTTTGGGGGTTGTTTTTGGAGTAATCTGTATATTTTATATATATAACACCACTCTTAAGATGATGTGTGTTCGTGTGATGCTATAGTTTAAAGCCAGAAAGACTGAAGATGGTGAAGAATGAGTGAGATACCTTGCTAAACCATATAGTACCCCTGCTCCAGGTATGTGTAAGAGCCTGTTGGTATCTGAATGGCAGTGACCGAGTTCGGTCCTGGTAATTTGAGAGAAACCCTTTTCTCCCTTATAATGAGATCCCTATAGTCAACAGAGGCCTTGAACTGGATTCCTCTCCTCAAAACTGCGGCTACTGGTGATGCTTTTTCGCATTTGCCTTTGGAACCTTGGAATACTTTCCTTCTTTTACATGCACGATACCATGAGCTCTTCTGATCTTCCGTGACCACAGGAAAAGAAACGTACCAGGTTAATGCGAAAAGAGCAGAAGAGTTTTAAAGTCACAAAGAGATTTCTTTTCCTGAGAATTAAACTGGTAGTCTTACAGTGGACAAAACTCTGTATCTAAACCAATAAATTACTGGATAGGTTTCATCTTCTAAGTATCTACAATGCAAGTTAGACATTTCCAGTATACCGTGCTCCCCGCTTCCCTCGCCGCGGGCCCA
>NW_010203637.1:0-10810 GCF_000695765.1 Mesitornis unicolor
TAAAAAATTAAAAAATATAAACATATATATATACACACACACATAGATTAGACTTGCCATTTAGTGTAGACTGGATTAAAATAAAAGCCCACTTTCTGCCCCCCCTGCCCCAAGAATGTGTGTAGAGCTGCTGAATTTGAGAGTTCTTATGTGTCCCTAAACAGACAGCTCCAGGGGTAACCACATAGACGTACACACACCACACACAGTGGTATCTGTCATAGAGATACACAAGCAAGAACTGTTGTAACTTATGGCTGCACCCAACAGGGAGACCTGAACTTACTTTTCTCACTGGAAACCTGATGCCTGCACACTGGGCTGCCTCTTGTCAGGCCTTATTATGTTACTGCATTGCACAATCTTTTCATGTCATACAAATATGAATAATTGAAACAAATGTGATTATTCTTCTCTCCCTTTCTTTCTTGTACAGTGTATCTAATGAATTATTAATGATTTTTTTGTTATAAAAACACAATTTAAGCTGAACTATTTCTTGTTGAGAGAACTGTTACTGGTTGGCTCAGTGTGACTGATATATGAGGTGGACGTATAATATGCAATTTTTTGAATGTCTCCTTGATAGACAGTATGAATAGGCACTGCAATTAGACTGGGGGCAAGAAGAAGACCAGTATAGCTAATTTGTCAACTACTTCCAGGTCCTAATGCAGCCACAAATCCGAGGGAGGCAAAAAACTGCCACACCACACTTCTTCATTATCACTGATACAGATCTCAGCAAACAATGTTAACATGAGCCTCCATTACATGTACCTTCAAGGTTAGCGTTTGTTCAGCCTGCCATTTCAGATTGCTACAACTGTCCATAATCTGCAAGTTTCTGATATTTCTGTTGTCTTTCTTTAAAACAGAATCACAACAACATAATTTTGGGGAGAGAGAAAAATTAACTTTAACAAACATTCAGTGCATGGAAAAAAACCACTGAAGAGTCAATAAACTGAAAAATAACCCTTGGTAACATTTGAGAGAAAATTACTTTGCTTCATGGCAGTGTAATTCAGTAGCTAGGACATAAGAACAGAACTCCCTATTTCCAGTTCTGCCTCTGACCTTCAGGCGATTCATATGCCTCTATTTTGTCTGCCACTTGATGCCAATCTTCTCTTTGAAGAAAGAGATTGTTTTTTTGGAGTGTGCTTGCGCTGTGCCTAGCACAGTCAAAGTATGAGTTGAGTCCAGGATTCTGAATGCAGCCGGAATCATAGTAATAAGATCACATTAATAATTTGGAATATATCTTTATCACTTGACAACTTTAGAGGTCCTTTTAGAAGACACAGAATACCATAGATTTATTCAGAATAATACCTATAATACTCAATTATAAATTGCAAACTTAATGTAGAAATTATTGAGCACAGTTCTGTGTCCTGTGATGTTAGTACAAATGATCAAAATGGTTTCTTCAGGCATTACAATCAATGAATCAATGAATACTAATGTGACAGGCTTTCTTCCTTATGTTTCCAATTAAATTCAAATTGCATTAGATTTTTTTAATAGCATAAATGCAATCTTAATACATTATATTGTTTGCAATATGGCCAAGCTAATGCCTGAGGAGAAGCCTCTTTCTTTAAACGCTCATTTTCCTCAGAGAGATCAATTTTGCAGGTTTAACATTAAATCAACTTGAGATTTTGTTCTACTTTTCCTGTTCTTAAACCAATCAACATTAATCTGCATAACTATTCCCCTGAGTATCTGTAATATCTAAGTTTTAATAGGGCATTGTTTAGTATATTGAGAATGTTAAATCAATTCAAGTTGGGAAGTGAAATGGTTAAGTAATGCCACCAGCTGGTGATGTAGGTAAGTAAATGGCAGTAATATTCTTCTGTACCTGTATTCTGAGTCTATAGAAGGATGCACATCTTCAGCTTCAACCTACCATCCCTTTGAGTCTATTAAGAACATTCTGGTGAATATTTATATCCTCCTTCCTCATTTTTTAACTTCTGATCTAAAAGAACCAGTTTTCCCATAACTTCTATCTGGCATAAACCTCAAATGCTCTGTCTTTTTCTGGGTACATCTACATTTATATTGTCATTCATCATGGCAGAGATGTGTGGAAATAGCTCCATATTTCATTTTGTTTTATCAGCGCAGTAGTAATGGGAACATCTTTGACTCAATTCCCTACTTTAATGGAATTGTGGTTACCCTCTATCTCAAGGTTTCAAAACTCACTTCATGCTCACAATAACTCTCAGGCTTGATGATGCCAACCACTTTTTATTGCTCTATTCAGAATAAAATATAACTACAAATGCTATGCTTTTAATGCTGTGCACATCACCTGTAGTCTGGTAATTTTCGTACTGGAGTTCTTCGTCATCTTTACACATTTGAGATGCTCCCATGTTGAAACACCAAGGGAAATCTGTATTTTTAAGGCAAGTAATTTACTTAGAAGTATATGAATTGCATATTGAGATTTAATAGTAATTTAGAAAGTACCAGAGTAATAAGACTAAAATAGGAGTGCCTGTGAAATATCAGACTAGAAAAGAAATTATCCAGAGGTAAAAAGAGAAGTTATTTTCAACGGTGTGAGGCAGGAAGACAAAATAGCTGCTAAACTGGCTACAATTAGAAAGTGGCAAATGCTCTTGAAAACTCTGTGTGGAAACCCTGTGAGCATGCAGTAATTTCAAAACGCTGTAAAGCTGATTTTCAGTCCTGTGCTTTGAAAGGATACCAGAACCTGAAAAGGATGACACTTTAATGGGATGGAGTGTATGCTCTGCCTCAGTGGGGGAAGACCCGACACTTGCCCCACTTTATGTGCTCTCTGGTGAAAGAAAACTACCAGATATGCTAGAAGATCACACTGTGCCTTGGTGTTGGAAAAACACTCTGGATCAGCCAGGCTTAGACAGAGAGAAAAATAGAAGACTGATAAAAAACGATAACATTTTGCTAAGCTAGAAGGATCTCTGAGCAAGGAAGTTTGGCTTAGCAACAGATGACTGACAGTCACTCACTTTATTCTATACAATACGAAAGCCCTTGATTGAGTAGGATTCTTGCACAGTTTCCCCATGGGGTGTGTTTGATTATTTCCCCCTCGAGCAGGAGTGCTCCTTGAACAGTTACTCCTCGGAAGCTGAGTGAAATTGAGTTACCCGCGGTTGTCAGGTAGGATAAGTAACATCAATCCCTATTCAATAATTAAGCTAGCTTTAAAATATTGCTCTAGTTATTGTCCTAGATCTAGTAAATGCCAATTAATAAGTAGTTGCTACAGCACTTACATTGTGTAGTAGATATTTCAATTCATGTCTTTTAGTCCAATCACATTGTTATCACTTATAATAAAATTTTTCTTTGTTTGTACATGCAGTCTAGAAACCTGTACAGGACAAAAAGTCTTGCTCCTGGGTCTTCTGAAGTACTCAACAAATTACAAATGTTGTTGGTATCACCTGGCACTGATCATACCATGTAGTTTTCATCAGGCTTTAAATGGGCATCTCTTAGTGTAGAGAGGCTCCTAAATTAGCTGGAATCTAATCAGAAATCCATCTGGTACAAGCTCACAATAAGTTGCTAGGTGTGATTCGTAAAAATCACATTATGTGTTTCTGCAGGGCATTATTAGTACCTTTCTTTCATGCTTTCAGAAATGAAACATAGCTCATTCTTATTCCAAAGCACTGGGCCAACCTCATTATGCTAATAGCTATGCTGTTTAGGTGACCCAGGAAAATGCATACTTTCACTAGCTGAGTATGTTCTATTACCTGGCTGCACTCTGAGGAAGTCAAATGGGGGAAAAAAACCACCAGAAAACCCAGCCCTTTTTAACAGAGACTCACAATCTCTTATTGTATCAGTAAGGTTTGTCAAGGAAGTAATTAACTAATACTTTCCTAAGGAAAAAATAAATCTTTAAATGTTAATGCCTAGAATAACCATAAGCATGTTCAGCATTCAGATCACAATGTTTCTGTGAATATTTCTTGAAAGCCAATGATAACAGTGCCTTTAACTTGAATTGAGCTAGCATTTGATGCAGAGTTTTAATGGGCCTGTTGGACAATATTTAAAAAAAAACAAAATACAGTGAAAAGTTAATAAAATTAAGTTACTGTCTGATAAGCTGAAGACATTTTTCTGTCTTTTTTTTTCTTACATTGTAAAACAGCATCACAAAGTTCACTTGATTCATAATGCCAATGAAACCACAAGATTGTATTGTTCCTCTCTGTTACTGTAGTATTGCTGCTACTATGTCATCATTAATATAAAACTATTGCTATAGTAATATTAAGTTTTTTTAACAGGAATAAGCTCTACATGTTAATATTTAAGTAATGTTTATTCTTGAAACTTTTCCTAAACCTTCACACTAGTTCTAAACATCAACATATGGAAAATTCCAGAGTTACAACAAAACATTGATCTTTATAGCCTTTGGGGCCTTAAAAATTCTTTCAAAGAAATACTGTAGATATCTATGTAGTCATGAAGAGAGTGCTCTGAAGACTAAGCCAAAATTGACTTCAGAATATATCTCCACATTTCTGCCACATAGCTAAAAGAATAGAAAAACAGGAAAGAGAAGTAAACATGTCAGAAATCCAGATTATCTACTTAGCTGTAATCTTTTCTGTCTGAATCATTAATAGGTCATAGTAAGCACAATATAAAGAAAATACAATTTTCATCACACATTAAGGTCTTAGGTTTATTTAATAAGGAACACTGTTGAACACAATCTGTTAAACCATAAATTTCTTAATGTATATCCTTCGTGTGAATCAGGGAGAAACTATCTTCACATGCAGAACAGCTAACAGGAAACTCCTTACCTCCTGCATTCCTGGATTTTCTTGGTGTTTTTTCTGTTGCTGTTTTCCATAAACATTTTGAGCTAATAAACTTCAATCACAGTTTGTGAAGATTCATTATTTTTAATGCAGCTGGAAAGGAAAAGCATAGTGTTCTTTCTTTAATTGAAACAGATTCTATTGAAGACTGCACTTCAAAGCACTAAAAAGGAGAATTTTGCTTGGATTAGTACAATAAGAACTGCCAGTTTAAGGAAGAGCAGCTCACTGAGGCAGAACACCTCCCCTTCAGGCCTGATGGTCATATATGTCAGTAATGGGTGAGACAATCTCCCTCTCCACCCATTATTTTTATTTATCACTTCTATTTACTCTTCCAACAGTGTTTTAAATCCTTGAATTTATATTAAAACATATTGAGATGCAGGGAACTCTGACCAGGCTGAACAGCACAGGAAGCAGCTTGAAGATTCAAAACTCATCACGCTATTCCTTTCGTCAAACTTTATGTGCTCCAGATATGCTCTGGGTGCAAGTAGCCTTATGGATACTGTAGCTCATGCTGAATGTAAATAGATATAAGGGCTGAGAGTAAGCCATGGGATCAGTCCAGCATAAGAAATGGCTCAGGTGCCCAAACCCTTTTTTTTCTTTTTTACTGTCGTTCAAAAGATCTTTCTAGACAAAGAGCAGGAGGAAGTACGAGTACTTTCATTAAAGTCCTGCAATGCTGGACATATTACCTTCACTGCTTTGCTGGCTTTAGGCAGCACTGCTATCTGCAAACTCTGTAAAAATAATGAATAAATTATGTTTCCTTTTTTCCCCTAGTTGGAAAAGGGAGCTTAAGGAAGTCTCAACAATTTCTGTATGTAATGACTCATTTGTAAAAGCTTCATTTGCCTTCTGGTTTGTAAGTCATGCTTTGAATCTTTCTGTGGTAACATTTTTTTAAAAGGAAAATCTGAGGTTTTGAATAATTTTCATTCTGAAAGAGCTGGAAAAGTGAACAAGCTGTAAGAAGTTTATAACTAGATGACAGAAACTACTGAATTTCAACATGCTCTACCTCATGATTTCATGTAGTTAATTTTGTATCTCCAGTATGCCAGATCACCCAAAAAGGCTCACGTGCCTGATGACATTTCTCTTAGTCAGAGTATTTTATTATGATTTTTTTTGCTTGTTTCTTTTATACTGTAGAGGATCTTGCACACTTAGACAATAACTTTTAAAATTTAAATCTTTTCTTCAGCCTATTTGGCTGCAATACTGATTTCAGAGGGACCTGGAAGAATATCCTGTGCCTGTGCGAATATCATGAGGTTGAGCAAGGTCAAGTGCAAGGTCCTGCACATGGGCCAGGGCAATCCCCAGTATCAATACAGGCTGGGGCATGAAGGGATTTAGAACAGCCCTGTGGAAAAGGACCTGGGGGTACTGGTGGGTTAAAAGCCGGACATGAGTTGACAATGTGGTCGTGCAGCCCAGAAGACCAACTACATTCTGCACTGGCTCAAAGAAGCATGGCCAGCAGGTGAAGGGAGGGTATTATCCCCCTCTACTCCACACGAATACTGTGTCCAGCTCTGGGGTCTTCAGTACAGGAAAGACATGGACCTGTTGGAGTGGGTCCAAAGGAGGGCCACAGAAATGATCAGAGGGATGGAGCACCTCTCCTATGAAGAAAGACTGAGAGCATTGGGGTTGTTCAGCCTGGAGAAGAGAAGGCTCTTGGAAGACTTTATTGCAGCCCTTCAATAGTTAAAGGGGGCCTATAACAAAGATGGAGACAATCTTTTTGGCAGGGCCAGTTGCCATAGAACAAGGGGTAATGTTTTTAAACTAATGGAGGGTAGATTTAGACTAGATATAAGGAAGACATTTTTTACAATGAGAATGGTGAGACACTGGAACAGGTTGCTCAGAGAGATGGTAGATTCCCCATCCCTGGAAACATTCAAGGTCATGTTGGATGGGTCTCTGAGCAACCTGATCTGCTTGAAGATGTCTCTGCTTATTGCAGGGGAGTTGGACTAGATGAATTTTAAAGGTCCCTTCTAATCCAAACCATTCTATGACTTTCTGAGACAGGTAGGGATCAGTTATCAGCATCATTTACACTGTCTTAAAAATTCCCAGTTCCACCTGTGCAGGAGCATAGTGCCAAAGTGTATCACTTATGAACTCACTCCCCCTCTGAGGATGGAGGTATCTGGGTTTGCACCAACCCAGATGGAGCAAATGAACAGTTGGCTTAGTATTGCAATTCATGACTAGGCTTCACGAACGAAGATAAGGGAAGGACACTACCCATGCTTGCTGCAGACAAGCTGATGGCTAAAAAGGCGATGTGGGATAGGCAAGTTCGGTTGCAAAACGCACAGCAGAAAGTCTCCTTAGACAGTACTGACAAGGCGTGGTTCTTTCTGCGTTGTCTTTTCTCTTTGAGACTGTGCCTTCTCAAAGGAGGCAGCAGTGTCATGAATGGTGTGTCTCCATGTCTCCCAACTGGAGGTCAAAGTGGACCACTGGTGGTAGTCAATATGGCCAAAACTGAGGTATTGTTTCAAGGAGACCTTGTATAACCTCTTTGGGGCTCCTCTGTTGTGGCAACCAGTGGCGAGTTCACCATAGAGAACAGTCTTAGGGAGGCGGTGATCCTCCATCCTGGAGATGTGCCTTGCCCAGCGCAGCTGCATCCTCAGCAGCATGGCCTCAATCCTGGTGACCCCTGCCTGTTCAAGGACAGTGACATTAGTCACATAGTCAGTCCAGTGGATGTTTAGGATTGTACAGAGGCAGCGCTGATGGAAGCGTTCAAGGAGCTGCAGGTGGTGGTGGTTGATGACCCATGATTCAGACCCATATAAAAGAGTAGACAGTACAATGGCTCTGTAAACAGATGTTTATTGCACCAGACTCTTTTATGGAGTTTTCCGAAAGCTCTGTATGTCTTTGCTAACCTGTTGTCTATCTCTTTGTCAATCTTACCATCCGAAGAAATGATACTTCCTAAATATTTGAACTGCTGGACTGACTTAAGCTCTGATTTGCCTATGGTGATGTGGGGATGATGGAAGACTTCCTGAGGTGCAGGTTGGCAAAGCACTTCTGTCCTCTTCAAGCTGACTTCCAGCCAAAAAAGCTCAGCAGCCTCTGCAAAGCAGGATGTTAAGTGCTGCAGAGCTGCTTCTGTATGAGCAACGAGGGTGGCATCATCAGCAAAAAGCAGCTTGTGGACAAGGTGATTTAGGGTCTTAGTGTGGGTTTTCAGTCACCTTAGGTTGAATAGGCTTCCATTGGTACGATATTGGATGTAGATGCCATTATCTTCATCGAGGTCTGCCGTGGCCCTTTGGAGCATCATGCTGAAGAAGATTGTGAATAGAGTTGGTGAGAGAACGCAAACTTATTTCTCACCATTGGTTATTGGGAAGGGCTCAGAGAGCTCTTGAAATTTAGCATGAAGTGCTTGGCCTCCATACTTCCAGACTTCAGGTGGGATTCCATCAATCCCAGCTGCCTTGCCAGTTTTCACTGTTGTATGACCTCAAGAGTCTCTCCCATAGTAGGGGCTATATCCAATTCGTTTTTCACCAGTTGTTGTGTAATGTGCTGAATTGCTGAGGCTTAGACTACACGGTTGGCACTGTAGAGAGCCTGGAAATGTTCAGACCATCGATTCAGGATGGAGGTTTTATCTCTTACACTTGGCCATCTGTGCTTAGCAGTTGGCTTGGAATGTGGTGTGTGAGTCCGTACACTGCTTTCAGAGCCTCATAGAATCCTCTGTAGTCACCTGAATCTGCACATAGTTGTAGTCTTTTCTGCTAGGTTGTTCCGCCACTTGTTCTGGATGTCTTGAAGTTTCTGTTGGAGCTTACTGCATGCAAGACGAAAGGCTGCTTTTCTTACATGACAAGACAGCTGAGCGAGGTGTGCTTGGTGAGCAGTTCTCTTCTTTGTCAACAATTCCTGGATCTCTTGGTTGTTTTCATCAAACCAATCTTTGTTTTTCTTGAAGGAGAACTCTAAAGGATTCTTCAGAAGACTGAAGGATGCTATTTTTAATATGTTGCCAAAGCACTTCAGGAGAGGGATCTATGGGTTGGTCTTCAAGTCTAGTGTGAAGGTTTACCTGGAAACTGTGTCTCATTGTAGCTGTTTGAAGATTATTAACTTGGAGCCTCCTCCTTGGAATGCCGCCCCTCTTAGGTTTAGGCTTAAAGTGGAGGTTAAGTTTACATCACACAAGGCGGTGGTCTGTTTGACATTCTGCACTAGGCGTCACTCGGGTATGACGGACATCGCGAACATTTCTCTGGCGCACTAAGACGTAGTCAATGAGGTGCCAGTGCTTGGATTGAGGATGAATCCAGGTTGTCTTCAAGTTGTCTTTCTGCTGAAAAATAGTGTTGGTGATGGTGAGCTGCTGCTCTGCACAAAACTCTAGCAAGAGGCGTCCATTGTCATTTCAGTTTCCAACACCATGCTTGCCTAGTACTCATTTCCAGGTTTCAGAAATCTTTTCTACTCTGGTGTTGAAGTCATCAAGGATTATGATCTTATCATCTGCAGGAACCTTTTGGGTGAGGCGGCACAGGTTGGTGTAGAATTTGTCCTTTTCCACAGGGTCAGCATGGAGAGTTGGGGCATATATGCTGAAGAGAACAACATGTTGATTGTTGTGTAGTGGGAGGCGTAGAATTTCCAGGTTTCAGAAATCTTTTCTACTCTGGTGTTGAAGTCATCAAGGATTATGATCTTATCATCTGCAGGAACCTTTTGGGTGAGGCGGCACAGGTTGGTGTAGAATTTGTCCTTTTCCACAGGGTCAGCATGGAGAGTTGGGGCATATATGCTGAAGAGAACAACATGTTGATTGTTGTGTAGTGGGAGGCGTAGAGAGATGATGGGATTGGAATGACCTGTCAGCAATTTTTCAAGTTTGGAGGCGATGGAGTTTTTAATCATGAAACCAACTCCTGAGAGGTGACTTTCAGTTTTGAGTTTGCCTGACCAATAAAGTGTGTAGCCAGCACCATGTTCTTTGAGTCTGCTTTCCTCATGGAGTTGAACTTCACTGAGAGCAGCAATGTCGATGTTAAGTTGTGGTAGTTCGTGGGCAATTAGGGCAGAACAACTCACAGGGCATCCACTATCCACAGTATCAAGCATGGTTCTAATGTTCCAACATGCAAGTGTCAGTCTGAACACACCTTTGGAGGCAGATGTATGCCTTTGTCTTTTTGTGATTGTTTGACTGCATCAGACGATGCCCATTGGCCACGGTTAGCCAACCAGGTGTTGTGTGGAGATGAGCTGTGGTTAGGCCACCTTTTCTAGGTTCCTCTCCATGTGGAGCAAGCAGTGCTCTCCTTGAAAAAGGTTGCTTGGTCGTTCAGGATATTGCCGAACAAGACTGTCATCTCCGCAGTCAGTTTTAAGCGACCAGTGTCCTGAACCGTCTACATGCAGGGTTGGGTCTGTGGCTTCCAGTGCACCTCATCACCTGCAGTTTTGACCCTCGCCTGTCACTACAGGACTTTACAAATGTGGGTGTATCCCCTGAGCCTGCGCAATAGATTTTTTTAGGTGAGTTATAGTGTGCGTAAAACTGGCCCCACCCTTTACTCCTAAGCTTCATCTGCCAGGGCCTAGCGAGCTTGGATGGTGACAGCGAAGTCCTCAGGATGTAGGTTTAGTTAGAATATCCTTCTCTGAGATGGATGGCCTTACAGGGCTAAGTAAGCTCCATCTGCCCAGATTTGGAGGTAAAGTTGTCCTCTTAGGATGGTTGCTGGGAGGCTAGCAAGCCCATCCTACCCGTGGACACACTTAGTCTGACCCTTCAGTTGAGACCTGACTGGCATGGGAGAGACCCTACCAAAGGCATATGCCACCGCCAGCATAGTTCGCAACCTCATAAGGACATGCAAGCTTCATCCCCGCATACCCCCTCAAACCAGCCAACACCC
>NW_010203638.1:0-6687 GCF_000695765.1 Mesitornis unicolor
GTAATGTGATACAAGAATTGATTGCAAGCCGGCAAAAAGGAAGGCTGTCTACTTTGTAAGGACTCTGATAAAAATTCCTTTCAACTCTGGTATTTTGGGACTCATAGTTATCTGTATTTGGGTGCTTATTTGGGGTTTTCAATTATTATTATAGAGGATCCTAAAAAAGCACAGGTGGAATGGAAAAAAACCTCCACTTCTATTTTCATTTTGTCCACTACTGCAACAATTTCTAAACAGAAACATTAAAGCCATATTAATTACATTGTTTCTAAGTACAGGGCACAGTGTAAAATTACAGCCTTTCAAAATTCACTGACACTATGGAGAGATTTTAGTTATTCTTTTTTTATAGATGAAAAATAATAATTCAAGTCTGATAAGAACAGCTGAACTCTGCTTAGTGAAGAAATCCTCTTCCATCTCTTTTTTTCCCCCATACTTTATTCTATAGTCTCATTTTCAACTACCTTCACCATGCTACAGCTCACAAGGAGAGCACATATTGCTCAGTTCTATCAATACTCACAAAAAAACTAAGCCACAAATAACTCAGCATTTCAGCTATACACTTGGAAATTATAATTCAAATTTAGAGAGGAAAAGTCACTCCATGTCACACTCCAGGCTTATAAAGTGTTTACCAATTAGTAAAATAGATGATTTGTGTATCTGAGATTTTGCATAGTTGGTTTAACTTCTTTGTCCAGCAAAGAGGAATATTCATGAGGCCTTCCTGTGCAATACTTTAGACTACAGAGTCTTATCAAACCTGCATTCCAATTGAAAGTTAGCATCATGGCATTTTATAATCTGAGAAAAATCACAGAATCCCAGAATATTTGGAGTTGGAAGGGACCTGGAAAGCTCCCCCAGTGCAACCCCTGCCACAGCAGGATCACCAGAGCAGTCACACAGGAACACGGCCAGGGCTTTGGGTGTCTCCACACAAGGAGACTCCACAACCTCTCTGGGCAGCCTGGGCCATGCTCCAGAACCCTCACACTCACAAACTTTGGCCTCAGCTTCAGCTTGAACCTCCTGTGCTCCAGCTTGGGACCATTGCCCCTTGTCCTATTACTGCAATAACAACTCCCTTTGTAATTCTTGTTGAAAGGAAAAATATCTTCATATGGCATGAACTTCATTTTGAAGCCTTGCATGGAAAGCAGCATGATACTACCTGTATTTGCTAATTCCATCTTCACATGTGGCTCCATGCTGGCACTGGTGTACCTCACAGTCATTGACATTCTCCAGGCAGGTCTGTCCTGTCCATCCAAGAGCACACACACAGTGAGATGTCTGGTTTTCTTCGTTGTAGAAGCAGCTGCCTCCATTTGCACATACCTGAAGGTGAGAAGTACAAATACATAAAGACGTTTTTCTCTAAGTATTGGTTTTTTTTCTCCAAAGAGTTGAACTGAATAAATCGTTGATAACAAATATGTTTATTTAATGCCTTTATGTTGCAATACTACAAAAGACAGATCCCCAAGAACATAAAATAGTGAATGTAATTAAATCAAGATATCAAATTCTGGTTTATATTGAAAAAGGCATTTATGATTCAATTTAATAATGCCATTTTCATAACCGACCTTAAAATGTGCTTGTTTTAGGAGGGATGATAGTGAAGAAGGCTGTTAGTGTAGAAGAACTGTTCTTGTGCTTAAAATCCACGTATAATTCAATGAATTTGTAGCTATCAGTTAAAAAGACGGAATATTTTTAAAATTTTTATAATAAACCTGATTCAAAACTTACTCTTGAATATATTTTTATTGTAAATATATACATTACATCTATATTGTAAAAATATATATTACATCTATGCTCTGGGAAGACCAGAAACTTCTTTCTTTTCAACCTGCAGATATTGATAAATGAATAAACCTGGACTGGAACAGCAATTTTTCTTTTAGCTCATATTTATTAATATTACCTACTGAAACAGGATTTCCTGTCTTCTTTCAAAGTAACAGAAAGTTCTAGGTTCGAACGAATGCTCCTCTCTTCATTTTACTTTTAGGGTCCCATTTCATTTCCGTGAACGTTTTGTCAGTGTAAAAATGGATAACTACCTTTTCATTTCA
Source organism: Mesitornis unicolor (assembly GCF_000695765.1). NCBI lineage: Eukaryota > Metazoa > Chordata > Aves > Mesitornithiformes > Mesitornithidae > Mesitornis > Mesitornis unicolor. The sequence continues at coordinate 2,097 of NW_010203638.1, forward strand.
AAGCAATTAAGACCTCTCCTAATCAATTGCTTTCTGAAGAAAGCGGTGCCTCGAAGATGAGCTAATGCACTGCTACTTCAGTTTGATTGAGTCTGAAGCTCTTTATAATGTCATTAAGATTTGTGATAATAACAGTCCTTGGCAGAAATCCTCTACTATTCATTTGTCTTTGATTAAGTTTTAAATTGACCTTAAAAGGAAGAGATTTTTGCTATGCTCTCAGTACTGAATTTGAGAGTTAACTCGGGATGCTAGGAAAACTTCTTGAAGAAAAGCACTTTTTGACATAAAGGCAAGGAAAATTTCTGTATGTATAGCTTAGGAAATATTCCCTGTGTTGATTTTTATGTGTTTCCTTACTTTTTAACTGAAACATTTCTGCAGGTTATTGTCCTGTAGTTGACTATTTTCTCGAAGCTCAAACAAGTAAATAAGATTACATTCAAGAAAACCATCTAGCAAAACCTTAGACAATTAAAACAAATGTTGTATTTCAATATTGCAACAATATTATATTTATTATTGTCTTGGTACTTCATACTGTGAATAAATGTATTACCCTTTAAGATATCAATGCAATCTAAAGCAGCTCTAAATTAAAACTGAGGCTATGGAAGGTATTTTAGGCATCAAATTTAGGTAGCCGTTTTCTTTATCAGATTTTTCTCTCTGCTGTAAAATTAATTTCTCTGTCAGTTTAAATACAGAAAACTCTGAGTTATGATAACTAAGGATTTTATAAGAAGTTAAGGCTAAATACATTTATCAATCTACTAATCAATTCAAAAGAGATACCTCTACATTGTGGTTTTCTAAGCTTTAAACCTACGTTGTGGTTTTCTAAAGTTACTAGAAATATTTGTTTTATATAAATATATATATATACACACAGAGAGACATATATATATTTCATACAAGGAATGCTTTTCAATGAAAATAAATAGACAGAAGGACTTATGGAAAGGGCAGCGTTCTCCCATCAATCAGCTTTTTCTTTTTCCCCATAGTTAAATCTTCCTCATAGTTGGGATTAAGCAACGACTTATGATTTAACAGACCGTAAACAAGGCCTCCTCTGGTCAGTCTGATCATCATGCTTCTATCTACAGCAGATACTTTAAAAGAAAAATGTTTTCGTAAAACAAATAAAGAACCAAATAAAATCCCTCCTCAAAACATAAATATCAGAATTTCAAGAAATAATAGTGGCTGAAAAGTCCAGAAGAAATGATGAAAATAAAAAATGGAAAAATACGACTAATAGGAAAAAAACACTCTGCTTAATGTAACTGCCTGTAGATTTAACCTTCACCTACAATTTAGCTGTTATTAAATCATTCCTCATGAAGCAAATGCTTAAAATCCTTAGACTGCCTAGGAGCAGAACCTGATGCCTTTCCTGGTCTCTGGAATAAGAGTTAGTTCTCCCAGTTTGTGCAGACTCAGTTACGCTGTGTCAATTTTCCTACTCTGGCTCCTGACAATTTAACATTATTTTTCCATTCCCTATGTGTATTAAGTTTTATTAAAGCAGTTTCCAACAACCTACTGTGAGATGTGTCAGTCTGATCCGTGTTAAAATAATGTGGAGGTCGTCATAGGGAAGATGGGACCTCTGGGGCTATTTTGGCTGTCCCTTTACGGAGAAGAGATTGAGAACAAGTAGAATGGAGTGTATAGTTGTGTAAAACCCATAAGGGGCCAGAAAGAAAAAAACACTCCCTCAGAAGTGAGATAATACCGGTCCTGTGGTTTGAGCAAGAGCCAAGGAATAACTAAGTCTACGCAAGAAGAAAAAAATAACAAAGGTTACCAAGAGAAGATCATCCCCTGCGATCCCCTCCCACGACCACCAGCAAGGGACACTGCTCAAGCACGGATGGGAGGAGAACTAATTATAATATGAAGCGGGGATAGGTCATGCATATGTATAAGCGTGTTGCGAAATCCCATGAATATGTATTAGTTAAAAAAATATAAACCCGAAAGGAGACCTGTACGGTGTGCGGATTGAGGGATCAGAACAGGATTAGGACATTCTGTCTCCACGCACCCAGCGCTGTTTGCTTGCCTTTACTCACTTAATAAACTGTAAACTTTAATTGAAATCCTGTTTCAGCCTAAATCATTTATCACACAACCATTGTAGAGAACTACAGAAAATATCTATTTCTACAGAAGGCTGTACCACTCAGCATCTAAAACCCTACCTGCAATGCCTACTAGCACTGGTAATTGAAGAGTCATGGAGTTTCTTATATAGGAGATTAATTTCATGTAACAGTTCTGAAGTTCCCCAGTGTCGCGTGTCCCTTACAAATGTACACACTAAATTCCACTCTACTTTTCCAGAAAATTTTTCCAAGGTGGTGCCAGATCTGATTTTATCAAGTGCAGTCTACTCCACCACTCAGAAAGAAAATATTGGGTAGCTCTGGGTGCAAGTCAGGCCCTTGCAGAACCAAACTGAGTACATCCCTTGGATATTTGGGAATAGAATAGAATAATTGAGTATAATTACATTATCTGCTATACAGGTGGAGCAGGCGCAGTGTTTCACTAACTCGCTTATGAGATTGCTTCATGAGGAGGTGATCTATTTCAACCTTTGTAAAACCTTTTTAACTTTACCACTTTTATTCTTCTCATACAAAGCAAATAAATTGGCTTGAAGTTATCCACCTCTGCCAATTTTTGTTCAACTACCCCTCCCTTTGCCTCTATTTCTTTTTGCTTTCTTACATATAACGCTTTTCCCAGAAACTTTAAATGGATTGATTATAGTTAGTTTCCTCTAGATAAATAAATAAGGCGTTATTTTGAAATATATGAATGCATATGTTCATATAAGATATAAAAAAGTCTGTCTTTTCCTGCTTTTCCTGTCTTGCTCTCCTGTGCAGTTTCTCAAAGATAAACAGTGATTCAAAGACAGCTTCCATCAAACTTTTCGTGAAGTTCCCCAAAGCAATCTTTTATTAAAGCACCCAAGTATCTTCCATTTGAATGTTGAGCAGCTTACCTTAAACCAAGAAGGCATAGCTTGAAAACACCACCAAGATCTGAGGCTCACAAGCCTCTCTCAATGCATAAATTCATTAACGAGACTGACAAATATACACACACATAAATTGCTTTCATGAAGCCATTTTAAAACCCATTAAATCAAACTATCAGTGCAGTATTTGCCATATGTCGGAAGTGCAAAGTCAATCTTTAATCTGAAAGGCAAGCATTACATCATGTCACACGCACCACAAGCAACACATTTGCTCAGGAGAGTTCCTTGCAGGTACAACTTTGACGTTCACTGGAAAAACCCCACTGAAAATTTTCTACCTTTCAGGATATTTTAGGTGGGTTTTTTTTTTCCCTCCTAATACATCAAGCTCAAAGAAAACAACATGAGCATCCATAATTTATTTCTATTACTCTTCCATGATTTATGTGACCGCCTGCAAATGAGGAAATTGTATAAACTTGCACAGCATGTAAGGATCAGAACGAGCGTGAAAGTGCCAGCTCCTCTAAACACTAAGCATGCATTGAGCACAGATATTTCCCTTCAGAATGTTGGAACTGGGATCCTGACTGCAAATGCAACAGGGTAAATTGGGATCATTTGGCTCATGAAAAGAGGAAATAACTTGCAAGTAAATCATGCAAGTGGAGCTCAATAATCCAGCTGGACACAACTTCAGTACCTTAAAGATGGACATAGACACTGAGAGATGGTTCAGTTCCTAACTTGTATGGGAATAACTTTTAACAAACCGAGTTAATGCCCACTAAGTGTGACTGCTTACATTCTAAAACTGAAAATAGAATAAAAAATGATGGAAAAGTACTTCTCAACTCCTACGATCCTTTAGAAAACAACTACCATTGCCCAACATCTTGAAGTTCCCATAGTTTCTGCTACCAATTCCCATCTTTTCTTAGGAAATGCTATTGGAACCGATGACTTTGTAAGCTTGCTGACAACATTTTGAAAAACTAGTGTTCTGGGGGGAGTAATAAAATGGCTCAACTTAGCCACAGCCACTAAAAGTAACCGTACATCTTAGGATGCCTTCACATTTGTGGTTATTTGGGTTGCAGGTGGGCTTTTGAGGTAGATAATCTCTCCAAGGATGTGATGGAGTTCCCATCACTGGAGGTTTTCAAGATAGGGTGCTAGGTGATATCCCCTAGGCTCAATAAGAGATTGGACCAAGTGGTTTTTCAAGGTCCCTTTCAACCTGGGTTCTTCTATGAGACCATGTTTCTGTGATGTACATCCAGTTATTACTATTGCTCTTATCAATTCTCTATGAATTCCTGTTGCTAAAAATACTGTGGTTTGTAGCATACATCCTGTATTCAAAGAGTAAAAGGAGATTTTCGTTATTTCCTTTAACATCTTTCTGAGTAGATGAGTGAAAAAAAAAGATATTATAAAATGAAGTGGTTAAATTTGGTCTTGTTGGAAGTCATTAGTTTAAAGATGTCAAAATTTTGATTTATTTGGAGGGCCTTCATAGTTCTAGGTACAGGACAGGCAAGCTTTATCCAGGTTAAATTTACAGAATCACAGAATCCCAGACCGTTA
>NW_010203639.1:0-574 GCF_000695765.1 Mesitornis unicolor
GGTGGTTCTCCCTTCTGGAGTGTCAACTACCGCACTCATTTTGGTGTCATCAGCCAACTATATATATAGGTGTCATCAGAGGTTGGCCTGTCACCCAGGAGGCTTGTAAGACCTATATTTCGGCTCGTAAACAATGTAGGCTTCGACTAGAGTGACACCCCATGGAAGAATTCCCCCTTCATTTGCAAGATAAAAGGTCCTTCTGGGAACCCTGGCAGATTGATTATATTGGACCTTTCTGAAAGTCAGATGGGAAACATTATGTACTAGTAGGCATGGAAGTGATTTCTAGCCTCGTTCAAGCCAAAGCATTTCCACGAGCAACTGGGGAAAATACAGTGCGAGCCCTGAAAATTTGCTTTAGTTCCCTCCCAAAACCTAATTCTATCCAATCAGACAATGGCACCCATTTCACTGCTGCCAAGGTGCAGGAATGGGCAAGGGAGGAGGGAATCAAGTGGGTATTCCACACCTTATACCATCCCCAAGCCAATGGAATCGTGGAACGAGCTAATGGGCTCTTAAAGCAATTTCTGAAACCTCACAAGCCACATTGGGTAGAATGACTTTAGGG